>NW_027443047.1:302029-604059 GCF_048569485.1 Anomaloglossus baeobatrachus
GGAGTCAGCTGTGTGCAGTGGTGGCTGTGGGTTCTTTTATGTGCGACCGTAGTAATAGCTGCGCCCACTTCCTGTATGGGAGTGGAATGCAGTGAGGCTAATGGAACGCACGTCCACGTGCCGCGCCCCTGAAGGTAATACCGATCATTGAATACAAAAAAATTTCTCATACTACTGTATGGGGGTCCCTATATTTAATATGATATCCAAGCCACAGCATCCACCGTTACTTCACCACACCCATTCAGTGACAGCTCACCAAGTCAACCAGAGGAGTGGTGTAAGGAATTACACGTAGGCACTGACTCCACACCTTCACATCACAAGAAGCGGGTCCACAGGGTAGTGCAAGAATACGAGCAAGTCTTCAGCAAACATCCGCTAGACTTTGGGAGAATAAAAGGGGTCCATATTCATGGTTTAAGAACTTGGGTTCTAACGTGCCCAGAGTATGCTCCACTCTATGCTCCCTTTACAATCAGGCTCAGTCACCATGTGATAACGCTCTCAACTCTTTAGTTGCAGGCTTCCTTTTGCTTCACCTCCACTGGCTGTGCTGCCATTTCCTCTCACCCCCAGAAGGTATACTTTATTACACTATTTTCCTCTTTCCCTGTTCCCCCTTTTCCCATAACCTACCTTTATTTACAATTGTGGGGTATCTATATGATATTTACATCATAGTTTTATTCATTAGTGCGGAAGGGAAGAGTGCCCGTGAGAGTGTTAAACTGCGGAGAGCAGGAGGTTAAGCTGCCCCGACTTGCCACCATTGATAAGCTGTTCACAGTAGATACACATGCTATCCAAGTAGCAGCATCCACTATTACTGCACCCCACCCAGTCAGTGACTGCTCACCAAGTCAGCCAGAGGAGTGGTGTAAGGAATTACACGTAGGCACTGACTCCACACCTTCACATCACAAGAAGCGGGTCCACAGGGTAGTGCAAGAATACGAGCGAGCAAGTCTTCAGCAAACATCCGCTAGATTTTGGGGGAATAAAAGGGGTCCAACACTACATCCCCACAGGTGCACACCCACCCATCAAAGAGAGCTATAAGCCAATACCACCTTCACATTACCAGTGTACCAAGGACATGTTGAGCAACATGAAGGCGGCTGGGGTTATCCGTGACAGTTGTAGCCTTTGGGCAGCTCCGTTGGTCCTGTTAAAGAAGAAGGACAGCACCACTCCCCCGTATTGAGGAATCGCTAGCTGCATTGAGAACTGCAAATTATTTTTCTACCCTTGATCTCACTAGTCACTATTGGCTAGTGTCCGTTGCTGAGGCAGACCGGGGGAAGACCGCCTTTGCCACCCCTATGGCGCTGGAGGTCGGCAGACTGTTGTTCAAAAGCAGTGTCTGACGAACAAATTTGCTTCATCCTGAGGAACTGGCCAGTCGGTACGGCCCGGATGGTGGAGGGGGTATGAGCAGAAGAAGCATGCAGCAGTGCGTTGACTGATGTTTCCTTCCTATGGACGTCGGTCTGAACAATTCGCTCAGAACCGAATGAAATTTTAATATCCAGGAAGTCAACGCAACTGCTGCTATGCTTATGCGTCAATCTGATGTTAAAGGTGTTGTTATTAAGTTCCTCCATAAATGTCTCGAGCTGCTCCACAGTGCCCTGCCAAAAAATCAAAATATCATCAATATACCTTAGCCAGCACTGCACATGGGCGCCAGCCCCTGCACCTCCGTCACCAAAAACCAACCAATCCCAGTACCTCTGCCTTCTATCTAGGTGCCTTGAGTTATGTCCTGTAAACTGTCACAGCGACCCAGACACACATGTGTAGTAGGGGAATATCCCTGCTGAGATGCCAGTGCTAGAGCACTCGTTTGCTGTGGAGTTGAACGCTATGTGAGCAGTTCTTACCTTCAATGAGCAGAAGTCTCTTTTTTCAGATTTCAATATCTCTGTGGGTATCTGGCAGAAATATGGAATACTCTTTACTGCTAAGACCCTGTACACCACTCCCACTAAAGGGGGCTTTACACGCTGCGACATCGCTAATGCGGAGTCGTTGGGGTCACGGAATTTGTGACGCACATCCGGCCGCATTAGCGATGTTGCTGCGTGTGACACCGATGAGCGATTTTGCATCGTTGCAAAAACGTGCAAAATCGCTCATCGGTGACATGGGTCTCCATTCTCGATTATCGTTACTGCAGCAGTAACGATGTAGTTCGTCGCTCCTGCGGCAGCACACATCACTCCGTGTGACACCGCAGAAACGAGGAACCTCTCCTTACCTGCCTCCCAGCCGCTATGAGGAAGGAAGGAGGTGGGCGGGATGTTCCGGCCACTCATCTCCGCCCCTCCGCTGCTATTGGGCGGTCGCTCAGTGACGTCGCTGTGACGCCGCACGGACCGCCCCCTTAGAAAGGAGGCGGTTCGCCGGTCACAGCGACGTCGCCGGTCAGGTAAGTATGTGTGACGGGTCTGGTCGGTGTTGTGCGGCATGGGCAGCGATTTGCCCGTGTCGCGCAACAGATGGGGCGGGTACCCACACTAGCGATATCGGGACCGATATCGCAGTGTGTAAAGTAGCCTTTAGTCACATGACCAAGACTGTATCTGTGTCCCTACAACACACTTGAGACAAATGTGTGTGTGAGCCTGCATTGTGGGGTATATATAATATATTATAGAGCTGGGAAGGATCATTCTAAGCAGTGAGCTGTTCCAGTATTTGTAGGAAAATACCCAGTAGAAGCATCAAACACAGCACCAATACCTCCCATCAGTATCCCACCACAGTGCCATGTAACCCATGCCCTACACTCCCATCTACACCAATACTATACAGGCACAAACTAGTATATCTGACTAAAAGCCCCCAAAATATGAAGAACGGCCTATAGTTGAGTGTGGATATAAAATCTATGTGAGCAGAGCTAGAATAGAAATCACTGATCGCATTGAAGTCATTCTGACCATAAATCACCATGATATCAAGGTGAGGAGTTGTGTGTTACTGCTGGGAGGAAAGGGTTAACAGTGGAATATTAAGGTGCATTTCTGTGTGCAGTGTTACTAGTCAATGTAACAATTCAATATGAGCTGCTCTTGGTGCCGGGGGAGGGAGATGCTCTCCTGAGCAAGATAGATGGGGAATGAACATGATATTTATATAGTGTAAGGCAGGGGGTCTCAAACTCGGCTGGGTGTATGGGCCGCACAGAGGAAAAAAATAATTTGGGGGGCTGCATTCTTTGCAGGACAAAGTGACATTTTTATTGGTACCATATATATATATTTTTTTCACACACCTTTGGATGACTGATTTTCAACATTTTTCACTTGTTTATTATAACAAATGTGCACATTCTTTGGTTAAATCTAAAAAAAAAAAATTTGATGTTAAAAAAAAGTCATGCCTTATTTTGTTTTTTTTTACATTTTATCCCTTTCTTTTAACTAATAGTGTTACAATTATGACGCTAGCGTTTTGTGAAGGGAATGCTTTGCCTACTTCCGTGACTATGGCCTTCCGGAACTGCTGCATTTTGGCTGACCTCTCCGCCTCGGGAATAAGAGACATAAAGTTCTCCTTGTAGCGTGGGTCTAACAGTGTTACCAACCAGTAATGATTGTCGGCCAAGATGTTCTTAACGCGAGGGTCACGAGACAGGCAGCTTACCATAAAGTCATCCATGTGCGCCAGACTCTTAACAGCCATCACTTCAGTATCCAGACCAACACGATGACTGAACATGCTGTCCTCCTCCTTCTCCTCCTCCTCCTCCTCCTCCTCCTCCTCCTCATCATCTACCCTGTCCTCTGGCCAGCCACGCTGAACTGAGCATATGATTGGTATGCATGTCATATCCTCAATTTGGCCGGAGAGTTGCTCCATGTCTTCATCCTCCTCCTCGTCATAGTCCTCCACTGCACGTTGTGATGAGACGAGGCTGGACTGTGTGTTATCACCCACACCCACTACTGTTTCTTGCTCCAACTCATCGTGTTCCGCCTGCAATGCATCATGTTTGGTTTTGAGCAGAGACCGTTTTAGAAGGCAGAGAAGCGGTATGGTGACGCTAATAATGGCGTCATCGCCGCTCACCATCTTGGTGGAGTCCTCAAAGTTTTGGAGGATGGTACATAGGTCGGACATCCATCTCCACTCCTCAGGTGTTATGTGTGGAGTTTGACCCATTTCCCGACGGCTTAGGTGATGCAGGTACTCAACAACTGCCCTCTTCTGCTCACATATCCTGATCAACATGTGCAGAGTTGAATTCCAACGCGTGGGGACATCACACACCAGTCTGTGAGCCGGAAGATGCAAACGACGCTGAAAGCCGGCAAGGCCGGCTGAAGCAGTAGGTGACTTTCGAAAATGTGCAGACAGGCAGCGAACTTTTACCAGCAGATCAGACAGCTCTGGGTATGACTTTAGAAACCGCTGAACCACGAGGTTGAGCACATGGGCCATGCATGGAACATGTGTCAGCTGGCCTCGCCTCAAAGCCGCCACCAGGTTCCGGCCATTGTCACACACAACCTTTCCTGGCTTTAGGTTCAGAGGTGTGAGCCAGTGATCTGCATGCTGTTTTAGAGCTGTCCACACCTCTTCTGCATTGTGGGGTTTGTCACCTATGCAGATTAGCTGCAGCACAGTCTGTTGCCGCTTCGCCGAGGCAGTGCTGCAGTGCTTCCAGCTTGGGACTGGTGTGGAGGGTAAAGTGGATGAGGATGCGCAGGAGGAGGAGGAGGCTGAAGAGCATGACATTCCGGAGCTGTAGAGTGTGGGTGAAACCCTGACTGAGGTAGGGCCTGCAAACCTTGGTGTGGGAAGGACTTGTTCCGTTCCTCGCTCAAACTGGGTCCCAGCTGGGCTGGGCTGGGTCCCTACCCGGCTGGGTAGGGCGTTGTGGGGGGTTTGTCTATCTCCGTTTGAGGTGAGTTTGTTTAAGTTAGCCTTTCTTTGGCATTTTTTGGAGCCCTGCGGGTTGGGGAGTTGGTATCGCCCAGTAAGGCGTTCCCCGGGGGCTTGGATTGGGGTGACATTATGTCAGTGGAAAACGGAGTTGAATTTTGGATTAGGAAATCGAAAACTGATCAGAGAGGTGTGGGTAGACTAGTCCGTTTGGGGATGGTTGTGGCATCTGATATGTGCCCGTTCAAGTGTCTCGGGAATTTTCAACAGATCCGTCCGAAGGTGGATGGCCCCTTATTATGTCACGAGGATGGGTCCTTTTTATCGAGATACCAATTTGTGAGTGTTTTTAGGGCATGTTTGAAGTCGTTTGGGTTAGATCCGAAGTCTTTCGGATTGGGGCAGCGACGGAGGCCTCTATATGCGGCCTACCGGAGGAGACAGTTAAGCAGATTGGTAGGTGGAAGTCGCAGCGCTTTAAGTCGTATGTACGTCCCCAGGTGGTTGTTGGCAATTGAGGGGAAAAGGGGGGGTATTAGTGTAGCAATGGGGGGGGTGAGAGTGTGTGTTTTTTGTCAATTTGGTTTGGTGAGGCAATAAAATGGTGTCGTCTGTACATTTTGTATTGCAGAAGCACCCCCTCTTCCTTCCCTGGTCTGGATCCTTGGCCACTCTTATGTGTATTGGGGAGCCCGACGAGCGGACGCGAGATGGAACGGGAGACAGCTAGGTTTTGAGAAGGACCTGGCTCTCGTGCGATGGCTCGGTGTTCGGGGGTTAGGGTGGAACAGGGTGTTGCAGGAGGTGCATAGATACGCCCGGTTGGACAGACCTCCTGACATCTTAGTGTTGCATGCCGGGGGGAATGATTTGGGTGGACGTCCTTTTCGAATCTTGATAAAGGACATCAAACATGATTTGTTACGGTTATGGGTGTCGTTTCCAGGTCTAACGATAGTCTGGTCGGAGATAGTAGCGAGAAAGAGTTGGCAGAAAGCGCGGTCAGTTGACAGGTTGAACAAGGCGCGGGCGAAGGTTAATAGGGCGATCTCGAAGTTTGTTAGTCGGAACGGGGGTATAGCAATACGGCATGTTGAGTTGGAAAGGACGGAAGAGGAATTTTGGTTGGCTGACGGGGTACACCTTAATGCGGTGGGAACTGACTTATGGGCTCTTGGCTTGCAGGGAGGTATTGAGAGGGCCCTTTGGTTGCGGGGGGTCTCAGGCACTTGAAGGGTTTCAAGGTGCCTTCGTTGTGGTGTTGTTTATTGGTGGGTCCTTGAAGTTGGTTTAAAATTGGTTCGGGGATTCATCCGGGTATGGATCCCCTCATTGGCAGAATTGATGGTCCCCTGGTGATTTTGGGGGGGAACCCCGACGGGGTATGTCGGGGCCCCTGGGGGTGTGGTTGGGGTTGACGGAGGATTAACCCTTACCATTTGGTGCTCCTGAGCCAGTGTGGGTAACGGCTGGGAGCAAGTTGAGGTTTTTTATTGCTCGGTTATGGGAATCACCAGGGTTTTGGTAGCTTCAAGGACCTTACCACATTGCAAATTTTATTGGTTATGTATTCTTGTTAATAAAATGGCTGCTATGGCCAAAATTATCCAAAGATAAATTTGTGTCTGTGTAATTACTTTTAAATAAGAAATGGGAATGGAGGTGTGGGGTATAAAAGGAAGACCGGAGTCAACAATTCCAGGGTCAAGCATGTTTATTTGCCTAAGCTTCGTTCCAGGGTAGAAAGGGTAAGAGTGCCTTTCAGAATTCGAAGTGGTCGGACTGTACGGGCCACCAAGAACTGCAGGAGAGCTTGAACATCTTCCCATGGATTTGCGACATCCTCCCTCATCAGTTACGTAGGTAAGCAGGTTCTCAGCATTGCAGCCCATTTGTTATCTTAAGTTAGTTAAGCGGGGTTAACTAACCTGTCAGTTCAGCCTCAGGTCTAAAGCAGAGGCCTGGACTCCACTCCTTACTCCTCACTCCACCACTCTCCTTAAAAACAACTGACTCCTTTTTCCTGCCCCGGGGTCTCCAGACCCCTAGGTGGGCGTTTCCTTCCGTCTGGTCCTGCCCACTGGTGTGCCTGTCTTTCCCTGGGGGAGGTGACTAGGGTTTTCTGGTTGGCTTTGTGTGACTTAGGTGAGGGAAGTTGTTATGCGGGGGCCTATGTGTGACTACCTGCAGTGTCAGGGCGTCACATATGTATGTGTGTATGTCTGCTAAAGGAATCCGCACCGTCATATTTACAAACACAAAATGTTGACTCTATGCACAGAAGAGAGTCATTCTATTTACATGATTTGTGTTTTTTTACCTTTTAAAACTATCATTAAATGTTAAGTTTTAGTTAGGGATTTATGCTTCTGTCTGTCTCTCTCCCAGTCTCTGTCATCTGTCTGTCTCTGTGTGTCTCTATCTCTATCCATGTCTGTCTGTCTCTCTATCTCTGTCTGTCTCTCTGTGTCTGTCTGTCTCTCTCTCTCTTTGTGGCTGTCTGTTTCTATGTCTGTCTGTCTCTTTTCCAGGCCTGTCTCTTTTCCAGGTCTGTCTCTTTTCCAGGTCTGTCTCTTTCCCTGTCTGTCTGTCTCTTCCCCTGTCTGTCTCTTCCCCTGTCTGTCTCTTCCCCTGTCTGTCTCTGTATTTCTTTGTCTGTCTCTGTCTTTCTCTTCCCCTGTCTGTCTCTTTCCCTGTCTCTCTCTGCCTGTCTCTCTTTGTCTCTCTCTGTCTGACTCATTCCCCGTTTGTCTCTTTCCCTGTCTATCTCTGTATTTCTTTGTCTGTCTCTATCTGTCTGTCTCTCTCTGTCTGTCTCTTCCCCTGTCTGTCTCTTTCCCTGTCGGTCTGCCTTTTCTCCTGCCTGTCTCTGTATGTTTGTCTCTGTCTGTTTCCCTATCTGCCTCTGTCTCTTTCTCTGTCTCTGTCTGTCTGCCTTTTTTCCCTGTCTATCTCTGTCTGTCTCTTTCCCTGTCTGCCTCTGTCTGTTTGTCTCTGTCTCTTTCCCTGTCTGTCTATGCCTATCTGTCTCTGTCTGTTTGTCTCTCAGTCTGTGTCTGTCTCTCTCTATCTGTCTCCCCACTGACATCATATTATCTCACACATAAGCTTCTTATACTATGAATGTCCTTTGTTCTTATAGCAACCAATCACAGCTGCTATTAATAACTTGCAGCTCCCACCTCCATTCAGTTTAATGGAGGCAGGTTTTTTGGAGAGTAACTGTAAAGCGCGGGGTTAAATATTCCTGTTAAAACATAGTCTACGACGTTCCCTGAGTCACATGAGGTGTCTGCAAAATTTTGTGTTTGTAAATATGACGGTGCGGATTCCTTTAGCAGACATACACACATACATATGTGACGCCCTGACACTGCAGGTAGTCACACATAGGCCCCCGCATAACAACTTCCCTCACCTAAGTCACACAAAGCCAACCAGAAAATCCTAGTCACCTCCCCCAGGGAAAGACAGGCACACCAGTGGGCAGGACCAGACGGAAGGAAACGCCCACCTAGGGGTCTGGAGACCCCGGGGCAGGAAAAAGGAGTCAGTTGTTTTTAAGGAGAGTTGTGGAGTGAGGAGTAAGGAGTGGAGTCCAGGCCTCTGCTTTAGACCTGAGGCTGAACTGACAGGTTAGTTAACCCCGCTTAACTAACTTAAGACAACAAATGGGCTGCAATGCTGAGAACCTGCTTACCTACGTAACTGATGAGGGAGGATGTCGCAAATCCATGGGAAGATGTTCAAGCTCTCCTGCAGTTCTTGGTGGTCCGTACAGTCCGACCACTTCGAATTCTGAAAGGCACTCTTACCCTTTCTACCCTGGAACGAAGCTTACGCAAATAAACATGCTTGACCCTGGAATTGTTGACTCCGGTCTTCCTTTCATACCCCACACCTCCATTCCCATTTCTTATTTAAAAGTAATTAC
Organism: Anomaloglossus baeobatrachus; assembly: GCF_048569485.1. NCBI lineage: Eukaryota > Metazoa > Chordata > Amphibia > Anura > Aromobatidae > Anomaloglossus > Anomaloglossus baeobatrachus. The sequence continues at coordinate 310,860 of NW_027443047.1, forward strand.
ACAGACACAAATTTATCTTTGGATAATTTTGGCCATAGCAGCCATTTTATTAACAAGAATACATAACCAATAAAATTTGCAATGTGGTAAGGTCCTTGAAGCTACCAAAACCCTGGTGATTCCCATAACCGAGCAATAAAAAACCTCAACTTGCTCCCAGCCGTTACCCACACTGGCTCAGGAGCACCAAATGGTAAGGGTTAATCCTCCGTCAACCCCAACCACACCCCCAGGGGCCCCGACATACCCCGTCGGGGTTCCCCCCCAAAATCACCAGGGGACCATCAATTCTGCCAATGAGGGGATCCATACCCGGATGAATCCCCGAACCAATTTTAAACCAACTTCAAGGACCCACCAATAAACAACACCACAACGAAGGCACCTTGAAACCCTTCAAGTGCCTGAGACCCCCCGCAACCAAAGGGCCCTCTCAATACCTCCCTGCAAGCCAAGAGCCCATAAGTCAGTTCCCACCGCATTAAGGTGTACCCCGTCAGCCAACCAAAATTCCTCTTCCGTCCTTTCCAACTCAACATGCCGTATTGCTATACCCCCGTTCCGACTAACAAACTTCGAGATCGCCCTATTAACCTTCGCCCGCGCCTTGTTCAACCTGTCAACTGACCGCGCTTTCTGCCAACTCTTTCTCGCTACTATCTCCGACCAGACTATCGTTAGACCTGGAAACGACACCCATAACCGTAACAAATCATGTTTGATGTCCTTTATCAAGATTCGAAAAGGACGTCCACCCAAATCATTCCCCCGGCATGCAACACTAAGATGTCAGGAGGTCTGTCCAACCGGGCGTATCTATGCACCTCCTGCAACACCCTGTTCCACCCTAACCCCCGAACACCGAGCCATCGCACGAGAGCCAGGTCCTTCTCAAAACCTAGCTGTCTCCCGTTCCATCTTGCGTCCGCTCGTCGGGCTCCCCAATACACATAAGAGTGGCCAAGGATCCAGACCAGGGAAGGAAGGGGGGGTGCTTCTGCAATACAAAATGTACAGACGACACCATTTTATTGCCTCACCAAACCAAATTGACAAAAAACACACACTCTCCCCCCCCCCCATTGCTACCCTAATACCCCCCCCTTTTCCCCTCAATTGCCAACAACCACCTGGGGACGTACATACGACTTAAAGCGCTGCGACTTCCACCTACCAATCTGCTTAACTGTCTCCTCCGGTAGGCCGCATATAGAGGCCTCCGTCGCTGCCCCAATCCGAAAGACTTCGGATCTAACCCCAACGACTTCAAACATGCCCTAAAAACACTCACAAATTGGTATCTCGATAAAAAGGACCCATCCTCGTGACATAATAAGGGGCCATCCACCTTCGGACGGATCTGTTGAAAATTCCCGAGACACTTGAACGGGCACATATCAGATGCCACAACCATCCCCAAACGGACTAGTCTACCCACACCTCTCTGATCAGTTTTCGATTTCCTAATCCAAAATTCAACTCCGTTTTCCACTGACAATGTCACCCCAATCCAAGCCCCCGGGGAACGCCTTACTGGGCGATACCAACTCCCCAACCCGCAGGGCTCCAAAAAACGCCAAAGAAAAGGCTAACTTAAACAAACTCACCTCAAACGGAGATAGACAAACCCCCCACAACGCCCTACCCAGCCCAGCCCAGCTGGGACCCAGTTTGAGCGAGGAACGGAACAAGTCCTTCCCACACCAAGGTTTGCAGGCCCTACCTCAGTCAGGGTTTCACCCACACTCTACAGCTCCGGAATGTCATGCTCTTCAGCCTCCTCCTCCTCCTGCGCATCCTCATCCACTTTACCCTCCACACCAGTCCCAAGCTGGAAGCACTGCAGCACTGCCTCGGCGAAGCGGCAACAGGCTGTGCTGCAGCTAATCTGCATAAGTGACAAATCCCACAATGCAGAAGAGGTGTGGACAGCTCTAAAACAGCATGCAGATCACTGGCTCACACCTCTGAACCTAAAGCCAGGAAAGGTTGTGTGTGACAATGGCCGGAACCTAGTGGCGGCTTTGAGGCGAGGCCAGCTGACACATGTTCCATGCATGGCCCATGTGCTCAACCTCGTGGTTCAGCGGTTTCTAAAGTCATACCCAGAGCTGTCTCATCTGCTGGTAAAAGTTCGCCGCCTGTCTGCACATTTTCGAAAGTCACCTACTGCTTCAGCCGGCCTTGCCGGCTTTCAGCGTCATTTGCATCTTCCGGCTCACAGACTGGTGTGTGATGTCCCCACGCGTTGGAATTCAACTCTGCACATGTTGATCAGGATATGTGAGCAGAAGAGGGCAGTTGTTGAGTACCTGCATCACCTAAGCCGTCGGGAAATGGGTCAAACTCCACACATAACACCTGAGGAGTGGAGATGGATGTCCGACCTATGTACCATCCTCCAAAACTTTGAGGACTCCACCAAGATGGTGAGCGGCGATGACGCCATTATTAGCGTCACCATACCGCTTCTCTGCCTTCTAAAACGGTCTCTGCTCAAAACCAAACATGATGCATTGCAGGCGGAACACGATGAGTTGGAGCAAGAAACAGTAGTGGGTGTGGGTGATAACACATAGCCCAGCCTCGTCTCATCACAACGTGCAGTGGAGGACTATGACGAGGAGGAAGATGAAGACATGGAGCAACTCTCCGGCCAAATTGAGGATATGACATGCATACCAGTCATATGCTCAGTTCAGCGTGGCTGGCCAGAGGACAGGGTAGATGAGGAGGAGGAGGAGAAGGAGGAGGACAGCATGTTCAGTCATCGTGTTGGTCTGGATACTGAAGTGATGGCTGTTAAGAGTCTGGCGCACATGGATGACTTTATGGTAAGCTGCCTGTCTCGTGACCCTCGCGTTAAGAACATCTTGGCCGACAATCATTACTGGTTGGTAACACTGTTAGACCCACGCTACAAGGAGAACTTTATGTCTCTTATTCCCGAGGCGGAGAGGTCAGCCAAAATGCAGCAGTTCCGGAAGGCCATAGTCACGGAAGAAGGCAAAGCATTCCCTTCACAAAACGCTAGCGTCATAATTGTAACACTATTAGTTAAAAGAAAGGGATAAAATGTAAAAAAAAACAAAATAAGGCATGACTTTTTTTTAACATCACATTTATTTTTTTTAGATTTAACCAAAGAATGTGCACATTTGTTATAATAAACAAGTGAAAAATGTTGAAAATCAGTCATCCAAAGGTGTGTGAAAAAAATATATACATATATGGTACCAATAAAAATGTCACTTTGTCTTGCAAAGAATGCAGCCCCCCAAATTATTTTTTTCCTCTGTGCGGCCCATACACCCAGCCGAGTTTGAGACCCCCTGCCTTACACTATATAGATATTATGTTCATTCCCCATCTATCTTGCTCAGGAGAGCATCTCCCTCCCCCGGCACCAAGAGCAGCTCATACTGAATTGTTACATTGACTAGTAACACTGCACACAGAAATGCACCTTAATATTCCACTGTTAACCCTTTCCTCCCAGCAGTAACACACAACTCCTCACCTTGATATCATGGTGATTTATGGTCAGAATGACTTCAATGCGATCAGTGATTTCTATTCTAGCTCTGCTCACATAGATTTTATATCCACACTCAACTATAGGCCGTTCTTCATATTTTGGGGGCTTTTAGTCAGATATACTAGTTTGTGCCTGTATAGTATTGGTGTAGATGGGAGTGTAGGGCATGGGTTACATGGCACTGTGGTGGGATACTGATGGGAGGTATTGGTGCTGTGTTTGATGCTTCTACTGGGTATTTTCCTACAAATACTGGAACAGCTCACTGCTTAGAATGATCCTTCCCAGCTCTATAATATATTATATATACCCCACAATGCAGGCTCACACACACATTTGTCTCAAGTGTGTTGTAGGGACACAGATACAGTCTTGGTCATGTGACTAAAGGCTACTTTACACACTGCGATATCGGTCCCGATATCGCTAGTGTGGGTACCCGCCCCCATCTGTTGCGCGACACGGGTAAATCGCTGCCCATGCCGCACAACACCGACCAGACCCGTCACACATACTTACCTGCCCGGCGACGTCGCTGTGACCGGCGAACCGCCTCCTTTCTAAGGGGGCGGTCCGTGCGGCGTCACAGCGACGTCACTGAGCGACCGCCCAATAGCAGCGGAGGGGCGGAGATGAGTGGCCGGAACATCCCGCCCACCTCCTTCCTTCCTCATAGCGGCTGGGAGGCAGGTAAGGAGAGGTTCCTCGTTTCTGCGGTGTCACACGGAGTGATGTGTGCTGCCGCAGGAGCGACGAACTACATCGTTACTGCTGCAGTAACGATAATCGAGAATGGAGACCCATGTCACCGATGAGCGATTTTGCACGTTTTTGCAACGATGCAAAATCGCTCATCGGTGTCACACGCAGCAACATCGCTAATGCGGCCGGATGTGCGTCACAAATTCCGTGACCCCAACGACTCCGCATTAGCGATGTCGCAGCGTGTAAAGCCCCCTTTAGTGGGAGTGGTGTACAGGGTCTTAGCAGTAAAGAGTATTCCATATTTCTGCCAGATACCCACAGAGATATTGAAATCTGAAAAAAGAGACTTCTGCTCATTGAAGGTAAGAACTGCTCACATAGCGTTCAACTCCACAGCAAACGAGTGCTCTAGCACTGGCATCTCAGCAGGGATATTCCCCTACTACACATGTGTGTCTGGGTCGCTGTGACAGTTTACAGGACATAACTCAGGGCACCTAGACAGAAGGCAGAGGGACTACTTTCTATTTCTGGTGTAGAGCTTAGTACAATATATATATATATACTATTACATGTGACACATGTACCTTGTATTACCATTATTCGCTGTATATGAACCCCTTTTCTCCGGGCATTATTTGTCTATAGCATTTTTCACGAACCTGAGGCAACTGAGAACCCTTCAGTGAAGGAATTCCACTAACCCTCACAATACCAACCAGGGGCCTCCCTGCAGTAACTCAGGTAGTTGTACCCATTCTCTTTCCGCATTCTATGTGTTCTTCTTTCTTCTTTTTTTTCTTTTTTCTTCTTTTTATTTCTATCATGTAGTTCAGGGGTTTATAGATATATGTCCTGCATTTCATATTTCCTTTAGTGGTGCTTCTTACCCATTCTCATATCATTTACCCTAGTATTTCATGATCCTGAGGCGACTGAGAACCCTTTAATAAAGGAATCCTTTTTCACCTGAATTGTCAAGTGATACTTACCAGTGACTATCACGTAATGTTACAGGTAGTTCCATTTTCTTCCTCTTCTTTCTCTCCTTTCTTCTTTGTCACACGGTCCATTGTGTTATAGCCCACGTGTCATGATAACACTTGTACCATCTTTTCATTTAGATTCCACCTACAATTATTTACCGATTCCAGTTCTGGAATAGGCTTTCATCATCTACTCACTAGAATTCTCAAGTGCATAAGGTACTGAGACATATACATGTTCACACCATTATAAAGAACAAAGTATAAACATTGAGGTTTTTCTCACACCCATGTTCCTGTGTTCTTTGATATGATATGTGTTCATTTCCTTCACTATATAGGATTGCAAGTTTTCCATTTGTACCTTAATGGCAATGACGCTATACAATTGAACACATATCATCCTGTTATCCATATAGGTGTGTATTTACCTGCTTGACTATTTTTGGTTGTTTGATCCAGAATGTTTCTCCAGATAGGTCATGTGGAAATTTTCTTTCCTCAGTACAAATGTTTTCACTATGGCTTTGGAAAAATTTTTTGTATGTGCCTCATGGTCATTTGACCCATTGTACTCTCAAGTAGCAATATATTGTACTGTTATGTTGTACTATGTACTAATTACGTGTTTATATGGTTTTGTAACCCTTTATGATCTTAGATAACTTTATCCTTGATAAAGACCTAAAAACAAGGTCGAAACGTTGGATGAATTATCCTTTTGCACAAATAAAGAATTTTCAGCATTCCAAGAGTTCTTTTCTTACGTTATTAATCACTATAGTGTACCAGAGCTATTTCTTTTGAATTGACTCTTATTTTTTCTGAGCACCTGCTATATACACAGTGAGCCAGACATATTCAATTTTCATTCAGAAGGCAGAGGGAAGCCTTAGCAGCTGAGCATATATCTTTGCTTGTGAGCATTAGAACAGGCCGGCGATTACAGGGTAACATGAAAAATGTCCAGCTTGCATTATGACTAGAACATGACAATATCCTTTTAAGTACTAACCTATGATGCGTTCCTAAGCAGTTGATGTTATATGTTCTACATTTCATTTTCTGCATACTTTACAAGTAGTAGAATTTGCTTTGATATAGGCAACTGGATTTTCACAATGAAAAGGCAAAGGATAACGCCCGAAAAAGACGCCATACATTATGTCAGTGCCATCACTGACAAACCTGGATTGACCATGAAATACGGTATGGAGAGCTGTTGTCATCGTATTAGATAGATAAGAATGATTATATGTATTGTAGAAATGTCTCCTATCATGTTCCCTAATTTTTTATTATGTCCACATCCTGGTCCCCATCTTGGACATCATAACAAACGTGCACTTTTTTGTTTAATTTACACATTGGACCATAGGAAAAATGACACTACAGCTACAGAGGTGACCGTCTGATAGCCCAGCTCGACTATCCATCTCTACTGAAGACCCTTTCAGCTTTTTGAGAGTTGGGTGGAGGACATCATCTCTGAAAATAGGGTCCCACAGCTGCACCCCATCAGTGTGAGCAGGACTCTTAGGACTCTTAGAAGAGTCAATGCTCTGAGACCATGGGGGGCGCTTAGCCCCCTCTCTTCGTCACTGAGGATGATTTCATTTTTCAGGGATTAGAGAGGGTGGTCCTTGTGGTGGACTGCAGGTATGGAGAGCTGTTGTCATCGTATTAAATAGATAAGAATGATTATATGTATTGTAGAAATGTCTCCTATCATGTTCCCTAATTTTTTATTATGTCCACATCCTGGTCCCCATCTTGGACATCATAACAAACGTGCACTTTTTTGTTTATTTTACACATTGGACCATAGGAAAAATGACACTACAGCTACAGAGGTGACCGTCTGATAGCCCAGCTCGACTATCCATCTCTACTGAAGACCCTTTCAGCTATTTGAGAGTTGGGTGGAGAACATCATCTCTGAAAATAGGGTCCCACAGCTGCACCCCATCAGTGTGAGCAGGACTCTTAGGACACTTAGAAGAGTCAATGCTCTGAGACCATGGGGGGCGCTTAGCCCCCTCTCTTCGTCACTGAGGATGATTTCACTTTTCAGGGAATAGAGAGGGTGGTCCTTGTGGTGGACTGCAGGTATGGAGAGCTGTTGTCATCGTATTAGATAGATAAGAATGATTATATGTATTGTAGAAATGTCTCCTATCATGTTCCCTATTTTTTTATTATGTCCACATCCTGGTCCCCATCTTGGACATCATAACAAACGTGCACTTTTTTGTTTAATTTACACATTGGACCATAGGAAAAATGACACTACAGCTACAGAGGTGACCGTCTGATAGCCCAGCTCGACAATCCATCTCTACTGAAGACCCTTTCAGCTTTTTGAGAGTTGGGTGGAGGACATCATCTCTGAAAATAGGGTCCCACAGCTGCACCCCATCAGTGTGAGCAGGAATCTTAGGACTCTTAGAAGAGTCAATGCTCTGAGACCATGGGGGGCGCTTAGCCCCCTCTCTTCGTCACTGAGGATGATTTCATTTTTCAGGGATTAGAGAGAGTGGTCCTTGTGGTGGACTGCAGGTATGGAGAGCTGTTGTGATCGTATTAGATAGATAAGAATGATTATATGTATTGTAGAAATGTCTCCTATCATGTTCCCTAATTTTTTATTATGTCCACATCCTGGTCCCCATCTTGGACATCATAACAAACGTGCACTTTTTTGTTTAATTTACACATTGGACCATAGGAAAAATGACACTACAGCTACAGAGGTGACCGTCTGATAGCCCAGCTCGACTATCCATCTCTACTGAAGACCCTTTCAGCTTTTTGAGAGTTGGGTGGAGGACATCATCTCTGAAAATAGGGTCCCACAGCTGCACCCCATCAGTGTAAGCAGGACTCTTAGGACTCTTAGAAGAGTCAATGCTCTAAAACCATGGGGGGCGCTTAGCCCCCTCTCTTCGTCCCTGAGGATGATTTCATTTTTCAGGGATTAGAGAGGGTGGTCCTTGTGGTGGACTGCAGGTATGGAGAGCTGTTGTCATCGTATTAGATAGATAAGAATGATTATATGTATTGTAGAAATGTCTCCTATCATGTTCCCTAATTTCTTATTATGTCCACATCCTGGTCCCCATCTTGGACATCATAACAAACGTGCACTTTTTTGTTTAATTTACACATTGGACCATAGGAAAAATGACACTACAGCTACAGAGGTGACCGTCTGATAGCCCAGCTCGACTATCCATCTCTACTGAAGACCCTTTCAGCTTTTTGAGAGTTGGGTGGAGGACATCATCTCTGAAAATAGGGTCCCACAGCTTCACCCCATCAGTGTGAGCAGGACTCTAAGGACTCTTAGAAGAGTCAATGCTCTGGTACCATGGGGGGCGCTTGGCCCCCTCTCTTCGTCACTGAGGATGATTTCATTTTTCAGGGATTAGAGAGGGTGGTCCTTGTGGTGGACTGCAGGTATGGAGAGCTGTTGTCATCGTATTAGATAGATAAGAATGATTATATGTATTGTAGAAATGTCTCCTATCATGTTCCCTAATTTTTTATTATGTCCACATCCTGGTCCCCATCTTGGACATCATAACAAACGTGCACTTTTTTGTTTAATTTACACATTGGACCATAGGAAAAATGACACTACAGCTACAGAGGTGACCGTCTGATAGCCCAGCTCGACTATCCATCTCTACTGAAGACCCTTTCAGCTTTTTGAGAGTTGGGTGGAGGACATCATCTCTGAAAATAGGGTCCCACAGCTTCACCCCATCAGTGTGAGCAGGACTCTTAGGACTCTTAGAAGAGTCAATGCTCTGGTACCATGGGGGGCGCTTGGCCCCCTCTCTTCGTCACTGAGGATGATTTCATTTTTCAGGGATTAGAGAGGGTGGTCCTTGTGGTGGACTGCAGGTATGGAGAGCTGTTGTCATCGTATTAGATAGATAAGAATGATTATATGTATTGTAGAAATGTCTCCTATCATGTTCCCTAATTTTTTATTATGTCCACAACCTGGTCCCCATCTTGGACATCATAACAAACGTGCACTTTTTTGTTTAATTTACACATTGGACCATAGGAAAAATGACACTACAGCTACAGAGGTGACCGTCTGATAGCCCAGCTCGACTATCCATCTCTACTGAAGACCCTTTCAGCTTTTTGAGAGTTGGGTGGAGGGCATCATCTCTGAAAATAGGGTCCCACAGCTGCACCCCATCAGTGTGAGCAGGACTCTTAGGACTCTTAGAAGAGTTAATGCTCTGAGACCATGGGGGCGCTTAGCCCCCTCTCTTCGTCACTGAGGATGATTTCATTTTTCAGGGATTAGAGAGGGTGGTCCTTGTGGTGGACTGCAGGTATGGAGAGCTGTTGTCATCGTATTAGATAGATAAGAATGATTATATGTATTGTAGAAATGTCTCCTATCATGTTCCCTAATTTTTTATTATGTCCACATCCTGGTCCCCATCTTGGACATCATAACAAACGTGCACTTTTTTGTTTAATTTACACATTGGACCATAGGAAAAATGACACTACAGCTACAGAGGTGACCGTCTGATAGCCCAGCTCGACTATCCATCTCTACTGAAGACCCTTTCAGCTTTTTGAGAGTTGGGTGGAGGACATCATCTCTGAAAATAGGGTCCCACAGCTGCACCCCATCAGTGTGAGCAGGACTCTTTGGACTCTTAGAAGAGTCAATGCTCTGAGACCATTGGGGGCACTTAGCCCCCTCTCTTCATCACTGAGGATGATTTCATTTTTCAGGGATTAGAGAGGGTGGTCCTTGTGGTGGACTGCAGATATGGAGAGCTGTTATCATCGTATTAGATAGATAAGAATGATTATATGTATTGTAGAAATGTCTCCTATCATGTTCCCTAATTTTTTATTATGTCCACATCCTGGTCCCCATCTTGGACATCATAACAAACGTGCACTTTTTTGTTTAATTTACACATTGGACCATAGGAAAAATGACACTACAGCTACAGAGGTGACCGTCTGATAGCCCAGCTCGACTATCCATCTCTACTGAAGACCCTTTCAGCTTTTTGAGAGTTGGGTGGAGAACATCATCTCTGAAAATAGGGTCCCACAACTGCACCCCATCACTGTGAGCAGGACTCTTAGGACTCTTAGAAGAGTCAATGCTCTGAGACCATGGGGGGCGCTTAGCCCCCTCTCTTCGTCACTGAGGATGATTTCACTTTTCAGGGAATAGAGAGGGTGGTCCTTGTGGTGGACTGCAGGTATGGAGAGCTGTTGTCATCGTATTAGATAGATAAGAATGATTATATGTATTGTAGAAATGTCTCCTATCATGTTCCCTATTTTTTTATTATGTCCACATCCTGGTCCCCATCTTGGAAATCATAACAAACGTGCACTTTTTTGTTTAATTTACACATTGGACCATAGGAAAAATGACACTACAGCTACAGAGGTGACCGTCTGATAGCCCAGCTCGACTATCCATCTCTACTGAAGACCCTTTCAGCTTTTTGAGAGTTGGGTGGAGGACATCATCTCTGAAAATAGGGTCCCACAGCTGCACCCCATCAGTGTGAGCAGGAATCTTAGGACTCTTAGAAGAGTCAATGCTCTGAGACCATGGGGGGTGCTTAGCCCCCTCTCTTCGTCACTGAGGATGATTTCATTTTTCAGGGATTAGAGAGAGTGGTCCTTGTGGTGGACTGCAGGTATGGAGAGCTGTTGTGATCGTATTAGATAGATAAGAATGATTATATGTATTGTAGAAATGTCTCCTATCATGTTCCCTAATTTTTTATTATGTCCACATCCTGGTCCCCATCTTGAACATCATAACAAACGTGCACTTTTTTGTTTAATTTACACATTGGACCATAGGAAAAATGACACTACAGCTACAGAGGTGACCGTCTGATAGCCCAGCTCGACTATCCATCTCTACTGAAGACCCTTTCAGCTTTTTGAGAGTTGGGTGGAGGACATCATCTCTGAAAATAGGGTCCCACAGCTGCACCCCATCAGTGTAAGCAGGACTCTTAGGACTCTTAGAAGAGTCAATGCTCTAAAACCATGGGGGGCGCTTAGCCCCCTCTCTTCGTCCCTGAGGATGATTTCATTTTTCAGGGATTAGAGAGGGTGGTCCTTGTGGTGGACTGCAGGTATGGAGAGCTGTTGTCATCGTATTAGATAGATAAGAATGATTATATGTATTGTAGAAATGTCTCCTATCATGTTCCCTAATTTCTTATTATGTCCACATCCTGGTCCCCATCTTGGACATCATAACAAACGTGCACTTTTTTGTTTAATTTACACATTGGACCATAGGAAAAATGACACTACAGCTACAGAGGTGACCGTCTGATAGCCCAGCTCGACTATCCATCTCTACTGAAGACCCTTTCAGCTTTTTGAGAGTTGGGTGGAGGACATCATCTCTGAAAATAGGGTCCCACAGCTTCACCCCATCAGTGTGAGCAGGACTCTTAGGACTCTTAGAAGAGTCAATGCTCTGGTACCATGGGGGGCGCTTGGCCCCCTCTCTTCGTCACTGAGGATGATTTCATTTTTCAGGGATTAGAGAGGGTGGTCCTTGTGGTGGACTGCAGGTATGGAGAGCTGTTGTCATCGTATTAGATAGATAAGAATGATTATATGTATTGTAGAAATGTCTCCTATCATGTTCCCTAATTTTTTATTATGTCCACATCCTGGTCCCCATCTTGGACATCATAACAAACGTGCACTTTTTTGTTTAATTTACACATTGGACCATAGGAAAAATGACACTACAGCTACAGAGGTGACCGTCTGATAGCCCAGCTCGACTATCCATCTCTACTGAAGACCCTTTCAGCTTTTTGAGAGTTGGGTGGAGGACATCATCTCTTAAAATAGGGTCCCACAGCTGCACCCCATCAGTGTAAGCAGGACTCTTAGTACTCTTAGAAGAGTCAATGCTCTAAAACCATGGGGGGTGCTTAGCCCCCTCTCTTCGTCACTGAGGATGATTTCATTTTTCAGGGATTAGAGAGGGTGGTCCTTGTGGTGGACTGCAGGTATGGAGAGCTGTTGTCATCGTATTAGATAGATAAGAATGATTATATGTATTGTAGAAATGTCTCCTATCATGTTCCCTAATTTTTTATTATGTCCACATCCTGGTCCCCATCTTGGACATCATAACAAACGTGCACTTTTTTGTTTAATTTACACATTGGACCATAGGAAAAATGACACTACAGCTACAGAGGTGACCGTCTGATAGCCCAGCTCGACTATCCATCTCTACTGAAGACCCTTTCAGCTTTTTGAGAGTTGGGTGGAGGACATCATCTCTGAAAATAGGGTCCCACAGCTGCACCCCATCAGTGTGAGCAGGACTCTTAGTTCTCTTAGAAGAGTCAATGCTCTGAGACCATTGGGGGCACTTAGCCCCCTCTCTTCATCACTGAGGATGATTTCATTTTTCAGGGATTAGAGAGGGTGGTCCTTGTGGTGGACTGCAGATATGGAGAGCTGTTATCATCGTATTAGATAGATAAGAATGATTATATGTATTGTAGAAATGTCTCCTATCATGTTCCCTAATTTTTTATTATGTCCACATCCTGGTCCCCATCTTGGACATCATAACAAACGTGCACTTTTTTGTTTAATTTACACATTGGACCATAGGAAAAATGACACTACAGCTACAGAGGTGACCGTCTGATAGCCCAGCTCGACTATCCATCTCTACTGAAGACCCTTTCAGCTTTTTGAGAGTTGGGTGGAGGACATCATCTCTGAAAATAGGGTCCCACAGCTGCACCCCATCAGTGTGAGCAGGACTCTTAGGACTCTTAGAAGAGTCAATGCTCTGAGACCATGGGGGGCGCTTAGCCCCCTCTCTTCGTCACTGAGGATGATTTCATTTTTCAGGGATTAGAGAGGGTGGTCCTTGTGGTGGACTGCAGGTATGGAGAGCTGTTGTCATCGTATTAAATAGATAAGAATGATTATATGTATTGTAGAAATGTCTCCTATCATGTTCCCTAATTTTTTATTATGTCCACATCCTGGTCCCCATCTTTGACATCATAACAAACGTGCACTTTTTTGTTTAATTTACACATTGGACCATAGGAAAAATGACACTACAGCTACAGAGGTGACCGTCTGATAGCCCAGCTCGACTATCCATCTCTACTGAAGACCCTTTCAGCTTTTTGAGAGTTGGGTGGAGAACATCATCTCTGAAAATAGGGTCCCACAGCTGCACCCCATCAGTGTGAGCAGGACTCTTAGAAAAGTCAATGCTCTGAGACCATGGGGGGCGCTTAGCCCCCTCTCCTCGTCACTGAGGATGATTTCACTTTTCAGGGAATAGAGAGGGTGGTCCTTGTGGTGGACTGCAGGTATGGAGAGCTGTTGTCATCGTATTAGATAGATAAGAATGATTATATGTATTGTAGAAATGTCTCCTATCATGTTCCCTATTTTTTTATTATGTCCACATCCTGGTTCCCATCTTGGAAATCATAACAAACGTGCACTTTTTTGTTTAATTTACAAATTGGACAATAGGAAAAATGACACTACAGCTACAGAGGTGACCGTCTGATAGCCCAGCTCGACTATCCATCTCTACTGAAGACCCTTTCAGCTTTTTGAGAGTTGGGTGGAGGACATCATCTCTGAAAATAGGGTCCCACAGCTGCACCCCATCAGTGTGAGCAGGAATCTTAGGACTCTTAGAAGAGTTAATGCTCTGAGACCATGGGGGGCGCTTAGCCCCCTCTCTTCGTCACTGAGGATGATTTCATTTTTCAGGGATTAGAGAGAGTGGTCCTTGTGGTGGACTGCAGGTATGGAGAGCTGTTGTGATCGTATTAGATAGATAAGAATGATTATATGTATTGTAGAAATGTCTCCTATCATGTTCCCTAATTTTTTATTATGTCCACATCCTGGTCCCCATCTTGAACATCATAACAAACGTGCACTTTTTTGTTTAATTTACACATTGGACCATAGGAAAAATGACACTACAGCTACAGAGGTGACCGTCTGATAGCCCAGCTCGACTATCCATCTCTACTGAAGACCCTTTCAGCTTTTTGAGAGTTGGGTGGAGGACATCATCTCTGAAAATAGGGTCCCACAGCTTCACCCCATCAGTGTGAGCAGGACTCTTAGGACTCTTAGAAGAGTCAATGCTCTGGTACCATGGGGGGCGCTTGGCCCCCTCTCTTCGTCACTGAGGATGATTTCATTTTTCAGGGATTAGAGAGGGTGGTCCTTGTGGTGGACTGCAGGTATGGAGAGCTGTTGTCATCGTATTAGATAGATAAGAATGATTATATGTATTGTAGAAATGTCTCCTATCATGTTCCCTAATTTTTTATTATGTCCACATCCTGGTCCCCATCTTGGACATCATAACAAACGTGCACTTTTTTGTTTAATTTACACATTGGACCATAGGAAAAATGACACTACAGCTACAGAGGTGACCGTCTGATAGCCCAGCTCGACTATCCATCTCTACTGAAGACCCTTTCAGCATTTTGAGAGTTGGGTGGAGGACATCATCTCTGAAAATAGGGTCCCACAGCTGCACCCCATCAGTGTGAGCAGGACTCTTAAGACTCTTAGAAGAGTCAATGCTCTGAGACCATTGGGGGCACTGAGCCCCCTCTCTTCGTCACTGAGGATGATTTCATTTTTCAGGGTTTAGAGAGGGTGGTCCTTGTGGTGGACTGCAGGTATGGAGAGCTGTTATCATCGTATTAGATAGATAAGAATGATTATATGTATTGTAGAAATGTCTCCTATCATGTTCCCTAATTTTTTATTATGTCCACATCCTGGTCCCCATCTTGGACATCATAACAAACGTGCACTTTTTTGTTTAATTTACACATTGGACCATAGGAAAAATGACACTACAGCTACAGAGGTGACCGTCTGATAGCCCAGCTCGACTATCCATCTCTACTGAAGACCCTTTCAGCTTTTTGAGAGTTGGGTGGAGGACATCATCTCTGAAAATAGGGTCCCACAGCTTCACCCCATCAGTGTGAGCAGGACTCTTAGGACTCTTAGAAGAGTCAATGCTCTGGTACCATGGGGGGCGCTTGGCCCCCTCTCTTCGTCACTGAGGATGATTTCATTTTTCAGGGATTAGAGAGGGTGGTCCTTGTGGTGGACTGCAGGTATGTAGAGCTGTTGTCATCGTATTAGATAGATAAGAATGATTATATGTATTGTAGAAATGTCTCCTATCATGTTCCCTAATTTTTTATTATGTCCACATCCTGGTCCCCATCTTGGACATCATAACAAACGTGCACTTTTTTGTTTAATTTACACATTGGACCATAGGAAAAATGACACTACAGCTACAGAGGTGACCGTCTGATAGCCCAGCTCGACTATCCATCTCTACTGAAGACCCTTTCAGCTTTTTGAGAGTTGGGTGGAGGACATCATCTCTGAAAATAGGGTCCCACAGCTGCACCCCATCAGTGTGAGCAGGACTCTTAGGACTCTTAGAAGAGTTAATGCTCTGAGACCATGGGGGCGCTTAGCCCCCTCTCTTCGTCACTGAGGATGATTTCATTTTTCAGGGATTAGAGAGGGTGGTCCTTGTGGTGGACTGCAGGTATGGAGAGCTGTTGTCATCGTATTAGATAGATAAGAATGATTATATGTATTGTAGAAATGTCTCCTATCATGTTCCCTAATTTTTTATTATGTCCACATCCTGGTCCCCATCTTGGACATCATAACAAACGTGCACTTTTTTGTTTAATTTACACATTGGACCATAGGAAAAATGACACTACAGCTACAGAGGTGACCGTCTGATAGCCCAGCTCGACTATCCATCTCTACTGAAGACCCTTTCAGCTTTTTGAGAGTTGGGTGGAGGACATCATCTCTGAAAATAGGGTCCCACAGCTGCACCCCATCAGTGTGAGCAGGACTCTTAGGACTCTTAGAAGAGTCAATGCTCTGAGACCATTGGGGGCACTTAGCCCCCTCTCTTCGTCACTGAGGATGATTTCATTTTTCAGGGATTAGGGAGGGTGGTCCTTGTGGTGGACTGCAGGTATGGAGAGCTGTTATCATCGTATTAGATAGATAAGAATGATTATATGTATTGTAGAAATGTCTCCTATCATGTTCCCTAATTTTTTATTATGTCCACATCCTGGTCCCCATCTTGGACATCATAACAAACGTGCACTTTTTTGTTTAATTTACACATTGGACCATAGGAAAAATGACACTACAGCTACAGAGGTGACCGTCTGATAGCCCAGCTCGACAATCCATCTCTACTGAAGACCCTTTCAGCTTTTTGAGAGTTGGGTGGAGGACATCATCTCTGAAAATAGGGTCCCACAGCTGCACCCCATCAGTGTGAGCAGGACTCTTAGGACTCTTAGAAGAGTCAATGCTCTGAGACCATGGGGGGCGCTTAGCCCCCTCTCTTCGTCACTGAGGATGATTTCATTTTTCAGGGATTAGAGAGGGTGGTCCTTGTGGTGGACTGCAGGTATGGAGAGCTGTTGTCATCGTATTAAATAGATAAGAATGATTATATGTATTGTAGAAATGTCTCCTATCATGTTCCCTAATTTTTTATTATGTCCACATCCTGGTCCCCATCTTGGACATCATAACAAACGTGCACTTTTTTGTTTAATTTACACATTGGACCATAGGAAAAATGACACTACAGCTACAGAGGTGACCGTCTGATAGCCCAGCTCGACTATCCATCTCTACTGAAGACCCTTTCAGCTTTTTGAGAGTTGGGTGGAGAACATCATCTCTGAAAATAGGGTCCCACAGCTGCACCCCATCAGTGTGAGCAGGACTCTTAGGACTCTTAGAAGAGTCAATGTTTTGAGACCATGGGGGGCGCTTAGCCCCCTCTCTTCGTCACTGAGGATGATTTCACTTTTCAGGGAATAGAGAGGGTGGTCCTTGTGGTGGACTGCAGGTATGGAGAGCTGTTGTCATCGTATTAGATAGATAAGAATGATTATATGTATTGTAGAAATGTCTCCTATCATGTTCCCTATTTTTTTATTATGTCCACATCCTGGTCCCCATCTTGGAAATCATAACAAACGTGCACTTTTTTGTTTAATTTACACATTGGACCATAGGAAAAATGACACTACAGCTACAGAGGTGACCGTCTGGTAGCCCAGCTCGACTATCCATCTCTACTGAAGACCCTTTCAGCTTTTTGAGAGTTGGGTGGAGGACATCATCTCTGAAAATAGGGTCCCACAGCTGCACCCCATCAGTGTGAGCAGGACTCTTAGGACTCTTAGAAGAGTTAATGCTCTGAGACCATGGGGGCGCTTAGCCCCCTCTCTTCGTCACTGAGGATGATTTCATTTTTCAGGGATTAGAGAGGGTGGTCCTTGTGGTGGACTGCAGGTATGGAGAGCTGTTGTCATCGTATTAGATAGATAAGAATGATTATATGTATTGTAGAAATGTCTCCTATCATGTTCCCTAATTTTTTATTATGTCCACATCCTGGTCCCCATCTTGGACATCATAACAAACGTGCACTTTTTTGTTTAATTTACACATTGGACCATAGGAAAAATGACACTACAGCTACAGAGGTGACCGTCTGATAGCCCAGCTCGACTATCCATCTCTACTGAAGACCCTTTCAGCTTTTTGAGAGTTGGGTGGAGGACATCATCTCTGAAAATAGGGTCCCACAGCTGCACCCCATCAGTGTGAGCAGGACTCTTAGGACTCTTAGAAGAGTCAATGCTCTGAGACCATTGGGGGCACTTAGCCCCCTCTCTTCGTCACTGAGGATGATTTCATTTTTCAGGGATTAGGGAGGGTGGTCCTTGTGGTGGACTGCAGGTATGGAGAGCTGTTATCATCGTATTAGATAGATAAGAATGATTATATGTATTGTAGAAATGTCTCCTATCATGTTCCCTAATTTTTTATTATGTCCACATCCTGGTCCCCATCTTGGACATCATAACAAACGTGCACTTTTTTGTTTAACTTACACATTGGACCATAGGAAAAATGACACTACAGCTACAGAGGTGACCGTCTGATAGCCCAGCTCGACAATCCATCTCTACTGAAGACCCTTTCAGCTTTTTGAGAGTTGGGTGGAGGACATCATCTCTGAAAATAGGGTCCCACAGCTGCACCCCATCAGTGTGAGCAGGACTCTTAGGACTCTTAGAAGAGTCAATGCCCTGAGACCATGGGGGGCGCTTAGCCCCCTCTCTTCGTCACTGAGGATGATTTCATTTTTCAGGGATTAGAGAGGGTGGTCCTTGTGGTGGACTGCAGGTATGGAGAGCTGTTGTCATCGTATTAAATAGATAAGAATGATTATATGTATTGTAGAAATGTCTCCTATCATGTTCCCTAATTTTTTATTATGTCCACATCCTGGTCCCCATCTTGGACATCATAACAAACGTGCACTTTTTTGTTTAATTTACACATTGGACCATAGGAAAAATGACACTACAGCTACAGAGGTGACCGTCTGATAGCCCAGCTCGACTATCCATCTCTACTGAAGACCCTTTCAGCTTTTTGAGAGTTGGGTGGAGAACATCATCTCTGAAAATAGGGTCCCACAGCTGCACCCCATCAGTGTGAGCAGGACTCTTAGGACTCTTAGAAGAGTCAATGTTTTGAGACCATGGGGGGCGCTTAGCCCCCTCTCTTCGTCACTGAGGATGATTTCACTTTTCAGGGAATAGAGAGGGTGGTCCTTGTGGTGGACTGCAGGTATGGAGAGCTGTTGTGATCGTATTAGATAGATAAGAATGATTATATGTATTGTAGAAATGTCTCCTATCATGTTCCCTAATTTTTTATTATGTCCACATCCTGGTCCCCATCTTGGACATCATAACAAACGTGCACTTTTTTGTTTAATTTACACATTGGACCATAGGAAAAATGACACTACAGCTACAGAGGTGACCGTCTGATAGCCCAGCTCGACTATCCATCTCTACTGAAGACCCTTTCAGCTTTTTGAGAGTTGGGTGGAGGACATCATCTCTGAAAATAGGGTCCCACAGCTGCACCCCATCAGTGTGAGCAGGACTCTTAGGATTCTTAGAAGAGTTAATGCTCTGAGACCATGGGGGCGCTTAGCCCCCTCTCTTCGTCACTGAGGATGATTTCATTTTTCAGGGATTAGAGAGGGTGGTCCTTGTGGTGGACTGCAGGTATGGAGAGCTGTTGTCATCGTATTAGATAGATAAGAATGATTATATGTATTGTAGAAATGTCTCCTATCATGTTCCCTAATTTTTTATTATGTCCACATCCTGGTCCCCATCTTGGACATCATAACAAACGTGCACTTTTTTGTTTAATTTACACATTGGACCATAGGAAAAATGACACTACAGCTACAGAGGTGACCGTCTGATAGCCCAGCTCGACTATCCATCTCTACTGAAGACCCTTTCAGCTTTTTGAGAGTTGGGTGGAGGACATCATCTCTTAAAATAGGGTCCCACAGCTGCACCCCATCAGTGTAAGCAGGACTCTTAGGACTCTTAGAAGAGTCAATGCTCTAAAACCATGGGGGGCGCTTAGCCCCCTCTCTTCGTCCCTGAGGATGATTTCATTTTTCAGGGATTAGAGAGGGTGGTCCTTGTGGTGGACTGCAGGTATGGAGAGCTGTTGTCATCGTATTAGATAGATAAGAATGATTATATGTATTGTAGAAATGTCTCCTATCATGTTCCCTAATTTTTTATTATGTCCACATCCTGGTCCCCATCTTGGACATCATAACAAACGTGCACTTTTTTGTTTAATTTACACATTGGACCATAGGAAAAATGACACTACAGCTACAGAGGTGACTGTCTGATAGCCCAGCTCGACTATCCATCTCTACTGAAGACCCTTTCAGCTTTTTGAGAGTTGGGTGGAGGACATCATCTCTGAAAATAGGGTCCCACAGCTGCACCCTATCAGTGTGAGCAGGACTCTTAGGACTCTTAGAAGAGTCAATGCTCTGAGACCATTGGGGGCACTTAGCCCCCTCTCTTCGTCACTGAGGATGATTTCATTTTTCAGGGATTAGAGAGGGTGGTCCTTGTGGTGGACTGCAGGTATGGAGAGCTGTTGTCATCGTATTAGATAGATAAGAATGATTATATGTATTGTAGAAATGTCTCCTATCATGTTCCCTAATTTTTTATTATGTCCACATCCTGGTCCCCATCTTGGACATCATAACAAACGTGCACTTTTTTGTTTAATTTACACATTGGACCATAGGAAAAATGACACTACAGCTACAGAGGTGACCGTCTGATAGCCCAGCTCGACTATCCATCTCTACTGAAGACCCTTTCAGCTTTTTGAGAGTTGGGTGGAGGACATCATCTCTTAAAATAGGGTCCCACAGCTGCACCCCATCAGTGTAAGCAGGACTCTTAGGACTCTTAGAAGAGTCAATGCTCTAAAACCATGGGGGGCGCTTAGCCCCCTCTCTTCGTCCCTGAGGATGATTTCATTTTTCAGGGATTAGAGAGGGTGGTCCTTGTGGTGGACTGCAGGTATGGAGAGCTGTTGTCATCGTATTAGATAGATAAGAATGATTATATGTATTGTAGAAATGTCTCCTATCATGTTCCCTAATTTTTTATTATGTCCACATCCTGGTCCCCATCTTGGACATCATAACAAACGTGCACTTTTTTGTTTAATTTACACATTGGACCATAGGAAAAATGACACTACAGCTACAGAGGTGACTGTCTGATAGCCCAGCTCGACTATCCATCTCTACTGAAGACCCTTTCAGCTTTTTGAGAGTTGGGTGGAGGACATCATCTCTGAAAATAGGGTCCCACAGCTGCACCCTATCAGTGTGAGCAGGACTCTTAGGACTCTTAGAAGAGTCAATGCTCTGAGACCATTGGGGGCACTTAGCCCCCTCTCTTCGTCACTGAGGATGATTTCATTTTTCAGGGATTAGAGAGGGTGGTCCTTGTGGTGGACTGCAGGTATGGAGAGCTGTTATCATCGTATTAGATAGATAAGAATGATTATATGTATTGTAGAAATGTCTCCTATCATGTTCCCTAATTTTTTATTATGTCCACATCCTGGTCCCCATCTTGGACATCATAACAAACGTGCACTTTTTTGTTTAATTTACACATTGGACCATAGGAAAAATGACACTACAGCTACAGAGGTGACCGTCTGATAGCCCAGCTCGACAATCCATCTCTACTGAAGACCCTTTCAGCTTTTTGAGAGTTGGGTGGAGGACATCATCTCTGAAAATAGGGTCCCACAGCTGCACCCCATCAGTGTGAGCAGGACTCTTAGGACTCTTAGAAGAGTCAATGCTCTCAGACCATGGGGGGCGCTTAGCCCCCTCTCTTCGTCACTGAGGATGATTTCATTTTTCAGGGATTAGAGAGGGTGGTCCTTGTGGTGGACTGCAGGTATGGAGAGCTGTTGTCATCGTATTAAATAGATAAGAATGATTATATGTATTGTAGAAATGTCTCCTATCATGTTCCCTAATTTTTTATTATGTCCACATCCTGGTCCCCATCTTGGACATCATAACAAACGTGCACTTTTTTGTTTAATTTACACATTGGACCATAGGAAAAATGACACTACAGCTACAGAGGTGACCGTCTGATAGCCCAGCTCGACTATCCATCTCTACTGAAGACCCTTTCAGCTTTTTGAGAGTTGGGTGGAGAACATCATCTCTGAAAATAGGGTCCCACAGCTGCACCCCATCAGTGTGAGCAGGACTCTTAGGACTCTTAGAAGAGTCAATGTTTTGAGACCATGGGGGGCGCTTAGCCCCCTCTCTTCGTCACTGAGGATGATTTCACTTTTCAGGGAATAGAGAGGGTGGTCCTTGTGGTGGACTGCAGGTATGGAGAGCTGTTGTCATCGTATTAGATAGATAAGAATGATTATATGTATTGTAGAAATGTCTCCTATCATGTTCCCTATTTTTTTATTATGTCCACATCCTGGTCCCCATCTTGGAAATCATAACAAACGTGCACTTTTTTGTTTAATTTACACATTGGACCATAGGAAAAATGACACTACAGCTACAGAGGTGACCGTCTGGTAGCCCAGCTCGACTATCCATCTCTACTGAAGACCCTTTCAGCTTTTTGAGAGTTGGGTGGAGGACATCATCTCTGAAAATAGGGTCCCACAGCTGCACCCCATCAGTGTGAGCAGGACTCTTAGGACTCTTAGAAGAGTCAATGTTTTGAGACCATGGGGGGCGCTTAGCCCCCTCTCTTCGTCACTGAGGATGATTTCATTTTTCAGGGATTAGAGAGAGTGGTCCTTGTGGTGGACTGCAGGTATGGAGAGCTGTTGTGATCGTATTAGATAGATAAGAATGATTATATGTATTGTAGAAATGTCTCCTATCATGTTCCCTAATTTTTTATTATGTCCACATCCTGGTCCCCATCTTGGACATCATAACAAACGTGCACTTTTTTGTTTAATTTACACATTGGACCATAGGAAAAATGACACTACAGCTACAGAGGTGACCGTCTGATAGCCCAGCTCGACTATCCATCTCTACTGAAGACCCTTTCAGCTTTTTGAGAGTTGGGTGGAGGACATCATCTCTGAAAATAGGGTCCCACAGCTGCACCCCATCAGTGTGAGCAGGACTCTTAGGACTCTTAGAAGAGTTAATGCTCTGAGACCATGGGGGCGCTTAGCCCCCTCTCTTCGTCACTGAGGATGATTTCATTTTTCAGGGATTAGAGAGGGTGGTCCTTGTGGTGGACTGCAGGTATGGAGAGCTGTTGTCATCGTATTAGATAGATAAGAATGATTATATGTATTGTAGAAATGTCTCCTATCATGTTCCCTAATTTTTTATTATGTCCACATCCTGGTCCCCATCTTGGACATCATAACAAACGTGCACTTTTTTGTTTAATTTACACATTGGACCATAGGAAAAATGACACTACAGCTACAGAGGTGACCGTCTGATAGCCCAGCTCGACTATCCATCTCTACTGAAGACCCTTTCAGCTTTTTGAGAGTTGGGTGGAGGACATCATCTCTTAAAATAGGGTCCCACAGCTGCACCCCATCAGTGTAAGCAGGACTCTTAGGACTCTTAGAAGAGTCAATGCTCTAAAACCATGGGGGGCGCTTAGCCCCCTCTCTTCGTCCCTGAGGATGATTTCATTTTTCAGGGATTAGAGAGGGTGGTCCTTGTGGTGGACTGCAGGTATGGAGAGCTGTTGTCATCGTATTAGATAGATAAGAATGATTATATGTATTGTAGAAATGTCTCCTATCATGTTCCCTAATTTTTTATTATGTCCACATCCTGGTCCCCATCTTGGACATCATAACAAACGTGCACTTTTTTGTTTAATTTACACATTGGACCATAGGAAAAATGACACTACAGCTACAGAGGTGACCGTCTGATAGCCCAGCTCGACTATCCATCTCTACTGAAGACCCTTTCAGCTTTTTGAGAGTTGGGTGGAGGACATCATCTCTGAAAATAGGGTCCCACAGCTGCACCCCATCAGTGTGAGCAGGACTCTTAGGACTCTTAGAAGAGTTAATGCTCTGAGACCATGGGGGCGCTTAGCCCCCTCTCTTCGTCACTGAGGATGATTTCATTTTTCAGGGATTAGAGAGGGTGGTCCTTGTGGTGGACTGCAGGTATGGAGAGCTGTTGTCATCGTATTAGATAGATAAGAATGATTATATGTATTGTAGAAATGTCTCCTATCATGTTCCCTAATTTTTTATTATGTCCACATCCTGGTCCCCATCTTGGACATCATAACAAACGTGCACTTTTTTGTTTAATTTACACATTGGACCATAGGAAAAATGACACTACAGCTACAGAGGTGACCGTCTGATAGCCCAGCTCGACTATCCATCTCTACTGAAGACCCTTTCAGCTTTTTGAGAGTTGGGTGGAGGACATCATCTCTGAAAATAGGGTCCCACAGCTGCACCCCATCAGTGTGAGCAGGACTCTTAGGACTCTTAGAAGAGTCAATGTTTTGAGACCATGGGGGGCGCTTAGCCCCCTCTCTTCGTCACTGAGGATGATTTCACTTTTCAGGGAATAGAGAGGGTGGTCCTTGTGGTGGACTGCAGGTATGGAGAGCTGTTGTCATCGTATTAGATAGATAAGAATGATTATATGTATTGTAGAAATGTCTCCTATCATGTTCCCTATTTTTTTATTATGTCCACATCCTGGTCCCCATCTTGGAAATCATAACAAACGTGCACTTTTTTGTTTAATTTACACATTGGACCATAGGAAAAATGACACTACAGCTACAGAGGTGACCGTCTGGTAGCCCAGCTCGACTATCCATCTCTACTGAAGACCCTTTCAGCTTTTTGAGAGTTGGGTGGAGGACATCATCTCTGAAAATAGGGTCCCACAGCTGCACCCCATCAGTGTGAGCAGGACTCTTAGGACTCTTAGAAGAGTCAATGTTTTGAGACCATGGGGGGCGCTTAGCCCCCTCTCTTCGTCACTGAGGATGATTTCATTTTTCAGGGATTAGAGAGAGTGGTCCTTGTGGTGGACTGCAGGTATGGAGAGCTGTTGTGATCATATTAGATAGATAAGAATGATTATATGTATTGTAGAAATGTCTCCTATCATGTTCCCTAATTTTTTATTATGTCCACATCCTGGTCCCCATCTTGGACATCATAACAAACGTGCACTTTTTTGTTTAATTTACACATTGGACCATAGGAAAAATGACACTACAGCTACAGAGGTGACCGTCTGATAGCCCAGCTCGACTATCCATCTCTACTGAAGACCCTTTCAGCTTTTTGAGAGTTGGGTGGAGGACATCATCTCTTAAAATAGGGTCCCACAGCTGCACCCCATCAGTGTAAGCAGGACTCTTAGGACTCTTAGAAGAGTCAATGCTCTAAAACCATGGGGGGCGCTTAGCCCCCTCTCTTCGTCCCTGAGGATGATTTCATTTTTCAGGGATTAGAGAGGGTGGTCCTTGTGGTGGACTGCAGGTATGGAGAGCTGTTGTCATCGTATTAGATAGATAAGAATGATTATATGTATTGTAGAAATGTCTCCTATCATGTTCCCTAATTTTTTATTATGTCCACATCCTGGTCCCCATCTGGGACATCATAACAAACGTGCACTTTTTTGTTTAATTTACACATTGGACCATAGGAAAAATGACACTACAGCTACAGAGGTGACCGTCTGATAGCCCAGCTCGACTATCCATCTCTACTGAAGACCCTTTCAGCTTTTTGAGAGTTGGGTGGAGGACATCATCTCTGAAAATAGGGTCCCACAGCTGCACCCCATCAGTGTGAGCAGGACTCTTAGGACTCTTAGAAGAGTTAATGCTCTGAGACCATGGGGGCGCTTAGCCCCCTCTCTTCGTCACTGAGGATGATTTCATTTTTCAGGGATTAGAGAGGGTGGTCCTTGTGGTGGACTGCAGGTATGGAGAGCTGTTGTCATCGTATTAGATAGATAAGAATGATTATATGTATTGTAGAAATGTCTCCTATCATGTTCCCTAATTTTTTATTATGTCCACATCCTGGTCCCCATCTTGGACATCATAACAAACGTGCACTTTTTTGTTTAATTTACACATTGGACCATAGGAAAAATGACACTACAGCTACAGAGGTGACCGTCTGATAGCCCAGCTCGACTATCCATCTCTACTGAAGACCCTTTCAGCTTTTTGAGAGTTGGGTGGAGGACATCATCTCTTAAAATAGGGTCCCACAGCTGCACCCCATCAGTGTAAGCAGGACTCTTAGGACTCTTAGAAGAGTCAATGCTCTAAAACCATGGGGGGCGCTTAGCCCCCTCTCTTCGTCCCTGAGGATGATTTCATTTTTCAGGGATTAGAGAGGGTGGTCCTTGTGGTGGACTGCAGGTATGGAGAGCTGTTGTCATCGTATTAGATAGATAAGAATGATTATATGTATTGTAGAAATGTCTCCTATCATGTTCCCTAATTTTTTATTATGTCCACATCCTGGTCCCCATCTTGGACATCATAACAAACGTGCACTTTTTTGTTTAATTTACACATTGGACCATAGGAAAAATGACACTACAGCTACAGAGGTGACCGTCTGATAGCCCAGCTCGACTATCCATCTCTACTGAAGACCCTTTCAGCTTTTTGAGAGTTGGGTGGAGGACATCATCTCTGAAAATAGGGTCCCACAGCTGCACCCCATCAGTGTGAGCAGGACTCTTAGGACTCTTAGAAGAGTTAATGCTCTGAGACCATGGGGGCGCTTAGCCCCCTCTCTTCGTCACTGAGGATGATTTCATTTTTCAGGGATTAGAGAGGGTGGTCCTTGTGGTGGACTGCAGGTATGGAGAGCTGTTGTCATCGTATTAGATAGATAAGAATGATTATATGTATTGTAGAAATGTCTCCTATCATGTTCCCTAATTTTTTATTATGTCCACATCCTGGTCCCCATCTTGGACATCATAACAAACGTGCACTTTTTTGTTTAATTTACACATTGGACCATAGGAAAAATGACACTACAGCTACAGAGGTGACCGTCTGATAGCCCAGCTCGACTATCCATCTCTACTGAAGACCCTTTCAGCTTTTTGAGAGTTGGGTGGAGGACATCATCTCTTAAAATAGGGTCCCACAGCTGCACCCCATCAGTGTAAGCAGGACTCTTAGGACTCTTAGAAGAGTCAATGCTCTAAAACCATGGGGGGCGCTTAGCCCCCTCTCTTCGTCCCTGAGGATGATTTCATTTTTCAGGGATTAGAGAGGGTGGTCCTTGTGGTGGACTGCAGGTATGGAGAGCTGTTGTCATCGTATTAGATAGATAAGAATGATTATATGTATGGTAGAAATGTCTCCTATCATATTCCCTAATTTTTTATTATGTCCACATCCTGGTCCCCATCTTGGACATCATAACAAACGTGCACTTTTTTGTTTAATTTACACATTGGACCATAGGAAAAATGACACTACAGCTACAGAGGTGACCGTCTGATAGCCCAGCTCGACTATCCATCTCTACTGAAGACCCTTTCAGCTTTTTGAGAGTTGGGTGGAGGACATCATCTCTGAAAATAGGGTCCCACAGCTGCACCCCATCAGTGTGAGCAGGACTCTTAGGACTCTTAGAAGAGTTAATGCTCTGAGACCATGGGGGCGCTTAGCCCCCTCTCTTCGTCACTGAGGATGATTTCATTTTTCAGGGATTAGAGAGGGTGGTCCTTGTGGTGGACTGCAGGTATGGAGAGCTGTTGTCATCGTATTAGATAGATAAGAATGATTATATGTATTGTAGAAATGTCTCCTATCATGTTCCCTAATTTTTTATTATGTCCACATCCTGGTCCCCATCTTGGACATCATAACAAACGTGCACTTTTTTGTTTAATTTACACATTGGACCATAGGAAAAATGACACTACAGCTACAGAGGTGACCGTCTGATAGCCCAGCTCGACTATCCATCTCTACTGAAGACCCTTTCAGCTTTTTGAGAGTTGGGTGGAGGACATCATCTCTGAAAATAGGGTCCCACAGCTGCACCCCATCAGTGTGAGCAGGACTCTTAGGACTCTTAGAAGAGTCAATGCTCTGAGACCATTGGGGGCACTTAGCCCCCTCTCTTCCTCACTGAGGATGATTTCATTTTTCAGGGATTAGAGAGGGTGGTCCTTGTGGTGGACTGCAGATATGGAGAGCTGTTATCATCGTATTAGATAGATAAGAATGATTATATGTATTGTAGAAATGTCTCCTATCATGTTCCCTAATTTTTTATTATGTCCACATCCTGGTCCCCATCTTGGACATCATAACAAACGTGCACTTTTTTGTTTAATTTACACATTGGACCATAGGAAAAATGACACTACAGCTACAGAGGTGACCGTCTGATAGCCCAGCTCGACTATCCATCTCTACTGAAGACCCTTTCAGCTTTTTGAGAGTTGGGTGGAGGACATCATCTCTTAAAATAGGGTCCCACAGCTGCACCCCATCAGTGTAAGCAGGACTCTTAGGACTCTTAGAAGAGTCAATGCTCTAAAACCATGGGGGGCGCTTAGCCCCCTCTCTTCGTCCCTGAGGATGATTTCATTTTTCAGGGATTAGAGAGGGTGGTCCTTGTGGTGGACTGCAGGTATGGAGAGCTGTTGTCATCGTATTAGATAGATAAGAATGATTATATGTATTGTAGAAATGTCTCCTATCATGTTCCCTAATTTTTTATTATGTCCACATCCTGGTCCCCATCTTGGACATCATAACAAACGTGCACTTTTTTGTTTAATTTACACATTGGACCATAGGAAAAATGACACTACAGCTACAGAGGTGACCGTCTGATAGCCCAGCTCGACTATCCATCTCTACTGAAGACCCTTTCAGCTTTTTGAGAGTTGGGTGGAGGACATCATCTCTGAAAATAGGGTCCCACAGCTGCACCCCATCAGTGTGAGCAGGACTTTTAGGACTCTTAGAAGAGTTAATGCTCTGAGACCATGGGGGCGCTTAGCCCCCTCTCTTCGTCACTGAGGATGATTTCATTTTTCAGGGATTAGAGAGGGTGGTCCTTGTGGTGGACTGCAGGTATGGAGAGCTGTTGTCATCGTATTAGATAGATAAGAATGATTATATGTATTGTAGAAATGTCTCCTATCATGTTCCCTAATTTTTTATTATGTCCACATCCTGGTCCCCATCTTGGACATCATAACAAACGTGCACTTTTTTGTTTAATTTACACATTGGACCATAGGAAAAATGACACTACAGCTACAGAGGTGACCGTCTGATAGCCCAGCTCGACTATCCATCTCTACTGAAGACCCTTTCAGCTTTTTGAGAGTTGGGTGGAGGACATCATCTCTGAAAATAGGGTCCCACAGCTGCACCCCATCAGTGTGAGCAGGACTCTTAGGACTCTTAGAAGAGTCAATGCTCTGAGACCATTGGGGGCACTTAGCCCCCTCTCTTCATCACTGAGGATGATTTCATTTTTCAGGGATTAGAGAGGGTGGTCCTTGTGGTGGACTGCAGATATCGAGAGCTGTTATCATCGTATTAGATAGATAAGAATGATTATATGTATTGTAGAAATGTCTCCTATCATGTTCCCTAATTTTTTATCATGTCCACATCCTGGTCCCCATCTTGGACATCATAACAAACGTGCACTTTTTTGTTTAATTTACACATTGGACCATAGGAAAAATGACACTACAGCTACAGAGGTGACCGTCTGATAGCCCAGCTCGACTATCCATCTCTACTGAAGACCCTTTCAGCTTTTTGAGAGTTGGGTGGAGGACATCATCTCTGAAAATAGGGTCCCTCAGCTGCACCCCATCAGTGTGAGCAGGACTCTTAGGACTCTTAGAAGAGTCAATGCTCTGAGACCATGGGGGGCGCTTAGCCCCCTCTCTTCGTCACTGAGGATGATTTCATTTTTCAGGGATTAGAGAGGGTGGTCCTTGTGGTGGACTGCAGGTATGGAGAGCTGTTGTCATCGTATTAAATAGATAAGAATGATTATATGTATTGTAGAAATGTCTCCTATCATGTTCCCTAATTTTTTATTATGTCCACATCCTGGTCCCCATCTTGGACATCATAACAAACGTGCACTTTTTTGTTTAATTCACACATTGGACCATAGGAAAAATGACACTACAGCTACAGAGGTGACCGTCTGATAGCCCAGCTCGACTATCCATCTCTACTGAAGACCCTTTCAGCTTTTTGAGAGTTGGGTGGAGAACATCATCTCTGAAAATAGGGTCCCACAGCTGCACCCCATCAGTGTGAGCAGGACTCTTAGGACTCTTAGAAGAGTCAATGCTCTGAGACCATGGGGGGCGCTTAGCCCCCTCTCTTCGTCACTGAGGATGATTTCACTTTTCAGGGAATAGAGAGGGTGGTCCTTGTGGTGGACTGCAGGTATGGAGAGCTGTTGTCATCGTATTAGATAGATAAGAATGATTATATGTATTGTAGAAATGTCTCCTATCATGTTCCCTAATTTTTTATTATGTCCACATCCTGGTCCCCATCTTGGACATCATAACAAACGTGCACTTTTTTGTTTAATTTACACATTGGACCATAGGAAAAATGACACTACAGCTACAGAGGTGACCGTCTGATAGCCCAGCTCGACTATCCATCTCTACTGAAGACCCTTTCAGCTTTTTGAGAGTTGGGTGGAGGACATCATCTCTGAAAATAGGGTCCCACAGCTGCACCCCATCAGTGTGAGCAGGACTCTTAGGACTCTTAGAAGAGTCAATGCTCTGAGACCATGGGGGGCGCTTAGCCCCCTCTCTTCGTCACTGAGGATGATTTCATTTTTCAGGGATTAGAGAGGGTGGTCCTTGTGGTGGACTGCAGGTATGGAGAGCTGTTGTCATCGTATTAAATAGATAAGAATGATTATATGTATTGTAGAAATGTCTCCTATCATGTTCCCTAATTTTTTATTATGTCCACATCCTGGTCCCCATCTTGGACATCATAACAAACGTGCACTTTTTTGTTTAATTTACACATTGGACCATAGGAAAAATGACACTACAGCTACAGAGGTGACCGTCTGATAGCCCAGCTCGACTATCCATCTCTACTGAAGACCCTTTCAGCTTTTTGAGAGTTGGGTGGAGAACATCATCTCTGAAAATAGGGTCCCACAGCTGCACCCCATCAGTGTGAGCAGGACTCTTAGGACTCTTAGAAGAGTCAATGCTCTGAGACCATGGGGGGCGCTTAGCCCCCTCTCTTCGTCACTGAGGATGATTTCGCTTTTCAGGGAATAGAGAGGGTGGTCCTTGTGGTGGACTGCAGGTATGGAGAGCTGTTGTCATCGTATTAGATAGATAAGAATGATTATATGTATTGTAGAAATGTCTCCTATCATGTTCCCTATTTTTTTATTATGTCCACATCCTGGTCCCCATCTTGGAAATCATAACAAACGTGCACTTTTTTGTTTAATTTACACATTGGACCATAGGAAAAATGACACTACAGCTACAGAGGTGACCGTCTGATAGCCCAGCTTGACTATCCATCTCTACTGAAGACCCTTTCAGCTTTTTGAGAGTTGGGTGGAGGACATCATCTCTGAAAATAGGGTCCCACAGCTGCACCCCATCAGTGTGAGCAGGAATCTTAGGACTCTTAGAAGAGTCAATGCTCTGAGACCATGGGGGGCGCTTAGCCCCCTCTCTTCGTCACTGAGGATGATTTCATTTTTCAGGGATTAGAGAGAGTGGTCCTTGTGGTGGACTGCAGGTATGGAGAGCTGTTGTGATCATATTAGATAGATAAGAATGATTATATGTATTGTAGAAATGTCTCCTATCATGTTCCCTAATTTTTTATTATGTCCACATCCTGGTCCCCATCTTGAACATCATAACAAACGTGCACTTTTTTGTTTAATTTACACATTGGACCATAGGAAAAATGACACTACAGCTACAGAGGTGACCGTCTGATAGCCCAGCTCGACTATCCATCTCTACTGAAGACCCTTTCAGCTTTTTGAGAGTTGGGTGGAGGACATCATCTCTGAAAATAGGGTCCCACAGCTGCACCCCATCAGTGTGAGCAGGACTCTTAGGACTCTTAGAAGAGTCAATGCTCTGAGACCATTGGGGGCACTTAGCCCCCTCTCTTCATCACTGAGGATGATTTCATTTTTCAGGGATTAGAGAGGGTGGTCCTTGTGGTGGAGTGCAGATATGGAGAGCTGTTATCATCATATTAGATAGATAAGAATGATTATATGTATTGTAGAAATGTCTCCTATCATGTTCCCTAATTTTTTATTATGTCCACATCCTGGTCCCCATCTTGGACATCATAACAAACGTGCACTTTTTTGTTTAATTTACACATTGGACCATAGGAAAAATGACACTACAGCTACAGAGGTGACCGTCTGATAGCCCAGCTCGACTATCCATCTCTACTGAAGACCCTTTCAGCTTTTTGAGAGTTGGGTGGAGGACATCATCTCTGAAAATAGGGTCCCACAGCTGCAACCCATCAGTGTGAGCAGGACTCTTAGGACTCTTAGAAGAGTTAATGCTCTGAGACCATGGGGGCACTTAGCCCCCTCTCTTCGTCACTGAGGATGATTTCATTTTTCAGGGATTAGAGAGGGTGGTCCTTGTGGTGGACTGCAGGTATGGAGAGCTGTTGTCATCGTATTAGATAGATAAAAATGATTATATGTATTGTAGAAATGTCTCCTATCATGTTCCCTAATTTTTTATTATGTCCACATCCTGGTCCCCATCTTGGACATCATAACAAACGTGCACTTTTTTGTTTAATTTACACATTGGACCATAGGAAAAATGACACTACAGCTACAGAGGTGACCGTCTGATAGCCCAGCTCGACTATCCATCTCTACTGAAGACCCTTTCAGCTTTTTGAGAGTTGGGTGGAGGACATCATCTCTGAAAATAGGGTCCCACAGCTGCACCCCATCAGTGTGAGCAGGACTCTTAGGACTCTTAGAAGAGTCAATGCTCTGAGACCATGGGGGGCGCTTAGCCCCCACTCTTCGTCACTGAGGATGATTTCATTTTTCAGGGATTAGAGAGGGTGGTCCTTGTGGTGGACTGCAGGTATGGAGAGCTGTTGTCATCGTATTAAATAGATAAGAATGATTATATGTATTGTAGAAATGTCTCCTATCATGTTCCCTAATTTTTTATTATGTCCACATCCTGGTCCCCATCTTGGACATCATAACAAACGTGCACTTTTTTGTTTAATTTACACATTGGACCATAGGAAAAATGACACTACAGCTACAGAGGTGACCGTCTGATAGCCCAGCTCGACTATCCATCTCTACTGAAGACCCTTTCAGCTTTTTGAGAGTTGGGTAGAGAACATCATCTCTGAAAATAGGGTCCCACAGCTGCACCCCATCAGTGTGAGCAGGACTCTTAGGACTCTTAGAAGAGTCAATGCTCTGAGACCATGGGGGGCGCTTAGCCCCCTCTCTTCGTCACTGAGGATGATTTCACTTTTCAGGTAATAGAGAGGGTGGTCCTTGTGGTGGACTGCAGGTATGGAGAGCTGTTGTCATCGTATTACATAGATAAGAATGATTATATGTATTGTAGAAATGTCTCCTATCATGTTCCCTATTTTTTTATTATGTCCACATCCTGGTCCCCATCTTGGAAATCATAACAAACGTGCACTTTTTTGTTTAATTTACACATTGGACCATAGGAAAAATGACACTACAGCTACAGAGGTGACCGTCTGATAGCCCAGCTCGACTATCCATCTCTACTGAAGACCTTTTCAGCTTTTTGAGAGTTGGGTGGAGGACATCATCTCTGAAAATAGGGTCCCACAGCTGCACCCCATCAGTGTGAGCAGGAATCTTAGGACTCTTAGAAGAGTCAATGCTCTGAGACCATGGGGGGCGCTTAGCCCCCTCTCTTCGTCACTGAGGATGATTTAATTTTTCAGGGATTAGAGAGAGTGGTCCTTGTGGTGGACTGCAGGTATGGAGAGCTGTTGTGATCGTATTAGATAGATAAGAATGATTATATGTATTGTAGAAATGTCTCCTATCATGTTCCCTAATTTCTTATTATGTCCACATCCTGGTCCCCATCTTGGACATCATAACAAACGTGCACTTTTTTGTTTAATTTACACATTGGACCATAGGAAAAATGACACTACAGCTACAGAGGTGACCGTCTGATAGCCCAGCTCGACTATCCATCTCTACTGAAGACCCTTTCAGCTTTTTGAGAGTTGGGTGGAG
Organism: Anomaloglossus baeobatrachus; assembly: GCF_048569485.1. NCBI lineage: Eukaryota > Metazoa > Chordata > Amphibia > Anura > Aromobatidae > Anomaloglossus > Anomaloglossus baeobatrachus. The sequence goes on from NW_027443047.1 coordinate 344,997, forward strand.
GACATCATCTCTGAAAATAGGGTCCCACAGCTTCACCCCATCAGTGTGAGCAGGACTCTTAGGACTCTTAGAAGAGTCAATGCTCTGGTACCATGGGGGGCGCTTGGCCCCCTCTCTTCGTCACTGAGGATGATTTCATTTTTCAGGGATTAGAGAGGGTGGTCCTTGTGGTGGACTGCAGGTATGGAGAGCTGTTGTCATCGTATTAGATAGATAAGAATGATTATATGTATTGTAGAAATGTCTCCTATCATGTTCCCTAATTTTTTATTATGTCCACATCCTGGTCCCCATCTTGGACATCATAACAAACGTGCACTTTTTTGTTTAATTTACACATTGGACCATAGGAAAAATGACACTACAGCTACAGAGGTGACCGTCTGATAGCCCAGCTCGACTATCCATCTCTACTGAAGACCCTTTCAGCTTTTTGAGAGTTGGGTGGAGGACATCATCTCTGAAAATAGGGTCCCACAGCTGCACCCCATCAGTGTGAGCAGGACTCTTAGGACTCTTAGAAGAGTTAATGCTCTGAGACCATGGGGGCGCTTAGCCCCCTCTCTTCGTCACTGAGGATGATTTCATTTTTCAGGGATTAGAGAGGGTGGTCCTTGTGGTGGACTGCAGGTATGGAGAGCTGTTGTCATCGTATTAGATAGATAAGAATGATTATATGTATTGTAGAAATGTCTCCTATCATGTTCCCTAATTTTTTATTATGTCCACATCCTGGTCCCCATCTTGGACATCATAACAAACGTGCACTTTTTTGTTTAATTTACACATTGGACCATAGGAAAAATGACACTACAGCTACAGAGGTGACCGTCTGATAGCCCAGCTCGACTATCCATCTCTACTGAAGACCCTTTCAGCTTTTTGAGAGTTGGGTGGAGGACATCATCTCTGAAAATAGGGTCCCACAGCTTCACCCCATCAGTGTGAGCAGGACTCTTAGGACTCTTAGAAGAGTCAATGCTCTGAGACCATTGGGGGCACTTAGCCCCCTCTCTTCGTCACTGAGGATGATTTCATTTTTCAGGGATTAGAGAGGGTGGTCCTTGTGGTGGACTGCAGGTATGGAGAGCTGTTGTCATCGTATTAGATAGATAAGAATGATTATATGTATTGTAGAAATGTCTCCTATCATGTTCCCTAATTTCTTATTATGTCCACATCCTGGTCCCCATCTTGGACATCATAACAAACGTGCACTTTTTTGTTTAATTTACACATTGGACCATAGGAAAAATGACACTACAGCTACAGAGGTGACCGTCTGATAGCCCAGCTCGACTATCCATCTCTACTGAAGACCCTTTCAGCTTTTTGAGAGTCGGGTGGAGGACATCATCTCTGAAAATAGGGTCCCACAGCTTCACCCCATCAGTGTGAGCAGGACTCTTAGGACTCTTAGAAGAGTCAATGCTCTGGTACCATGGGGGGCGCTTGGCCCCCTCTCTTCGTCACTGAGGATGATTTCATTTTTCAGGGATTAGAGAGGGTGGTCCTTGTGGTGGACTGCAGGTATGGAGAGCTTTTGTCATCGTATTAGATAGATAAGAATGATTATATGTATTGTAGAAATGTCTCCTATCATGTTCCCTAATTTTTTATTATGTCCACATCCTGGTCCCCATCTTGGACATCATAACAAACGTGCACTTTTTTGTTTAATTTACACATTGGACCATAGGAAAAATGACACTACAGCTACAGAGGTGACCGTCTGATAGCCTAGCTCGACTATCCATCTCTACTGAAGACCCTTTCAGCTTTTTGAGAGTTGGGTGGAGGACATCATCTCTGAAAATAGGGTCCCACAGCTGCACCCCATCAGTGTGAGCAGGACTCTTAGGACTCTTAGAAGAGTTAATGCTCTGAGACCATGGGGGCGCTTAGCCCCCTCTCTTCGTCACTGAGGATGATTTCATTTTTCAGGGATTAGAGAGGGTGGTCCTTGTGGTGGACTGCAGGTATGGAGAGCTGTTGTCATCGTATTAGATAGATAAGAATGATTATATGTATTGTAGAAATGTCTCCTATCATGTTCCCTAATTTTTTATTATGTCCACATCCTGGTCCCCATCTTGGACATCATAACAAACGTGCACTTTTTTGTTTAATTTACACATTGGACCATAGGAAAAATGACACTACAGCTACAGAGGTGACCGTCTGATAGCCCAGCTCGACTATCCATCTCTACTGAAGACCCTTTCAGCTTTTTGAGAGTTGGGTGGAGGACATCATCTCTGAAAATAGGGTCCCACAGCTGCACCCCATCAGTGTGAGCAGGACTCTTAGGACTCTTAGAAGAGTCAATGCTCTGAGACCATTGGGGGCACTTAGCCCCCTCTCTTCGTCACTGAGGATGATTTCATTTTTCAGGGATTAGAGAGGGTGGTCCTTGTGGTGGACTGCAGGTATGGAGAGCTGTTGTCATCGTATTAGATAGATAAGAATGATTATATGTATTGTAGAAATGTCTCCTATCATGTTCCCTAATTTCTTATTATGTCCACATCCTGGTCCCCATCTTGGACATCATAACAAACGTGCACTTTTTTGTTTAATTTACACATTGGACCATAGGAAAAATGACACTACAGCTACATAGGTGACCGTCTGATAGCCCAGCTCGACTATCCATCTCTACTGAAGACCCTTTCAGCTTTTTGAGAGTCGGGTGGAGGACATCATCTCTGAAAATAGGGTCCCACAGCTTCACCCCATCAGTGTGAGCAGGACTCTTAGGACTCTTAGAAGAGTCAATGCTCTGGTACCATGGGGGGCGCTTGGCCCCCTCTCTTCGTCACTGAGGATGATTTCATTTTTCAGGGATTAGAGAGGGTGGTCCTTGTGGTGGACTGCAGGTATGGAGAGCTGTTGTCATCGTATTAGATAGATAAGAATGATTATATGTATTGTAGAAATGTCTCCTATCATGTTCCCTAATTTTTTATTATGTCCACATCCTGGTCCCCATCTTGGACATCATAACAAACGTGCACTTTTTTGTTTAATTTACACATTGGACCATAGGAAAAATGACACTACAGCTACAGAGGTGACCGTCTGATAGCCCAGCTCGACTATCCATCTCTACTGAAGACCCTTTCAGCTTTTTGAGAGTTGGGTGGAGGACATCATCTCTGAAAATAGGGTCCCACAGCTGCACCCCATCAGTGTGAGCAGGACTCTTAGGACTCTTAGAAGAGTTAATGCTCTGAGACCATGGGGGCGCATAGCCCCCTCTCTTCGTCACTGAGGATGATTTCATTTTTCAGGGATTAGAGAGGGTGGTCCTTGTGGTGGACTGCAGGTATGGAGAGCTGTTGTCATCGTATTAGATAGATAGAAAGGAGGCGGTTCGCCGGTCACAGCGACGTCGCCGGGCAGGTAAGTATGTGTGACGGGTCTGGTCGGTGTTGTGCGGCATGGGCAGCGATTTACCCGTGTCGCGCAACAGATGGGGGCGGGTACCCACACTAGCGATATCGGGACCGATATCGCAGTGTGTAAAGTAGCCTTTAGTCACATGACCAAGACTGTATCTGTGTCCCTACAACACACTTGAGACAAATGTGTGTGTGAGCCTGCATTGTGGGGTATATATAATATATTATAGAGCTGGGAAGGATCATTCTAAGCAGTGAGCTGTTCCAGTATTTGTAGGAAAATACCCAGTAGAAGCATCAAACACAGCACCAATACCTCCCATCAGTATCCCACCACAGTGCCATGTAACCCATGCCCTACACTCCCATCTACACCAATACTATACAGGCACAAACTAGTATATCTGACTAAAAGCCCCCAAAATATGAAGAACGGCCTATAGTTGAGTGTGGATATAAAATCTATGTGAGCAGAGCTAGAATAGAAATCACTGATCGCATTGAAGTCATTCTGACCATAAATCACCATGATATCAAGGTGAGGAGTTGTGTGTTACTGCTGGGAGGAAAGGGTTAACAGTGGAATATTAAGGTGCATTTCTGTGTGCAGTGTTACTAGTCAATGTAACAATTCAGTATGAGCTGCTCTTGGTGCCGGGGGAGGGAGATGCTCTCCTGAGCAAGATAGATGGGGAATGAACATAATATCTATATAGTGTAAGGCAGGGGGTCTCAAACTCGGCTGGGTGTATGGGCCGCACAGAGGAAAAAAATAATTTGGGGGGCTGCATTCTTTGCAAGACAAAGTGACATTTTTATTGGTACCATATATATATATATTTTTTTCACACACCTTTGGATGACTGATTTTCAACATTTTTCACTTGTTTATTATAACAAATGTGCACATTCTTTGGTTAAATCTAAAAAAAATAAATGTGATGTTAAAAAAAAGTCATGCCTTATTTTGTTTTTTTTTACATTTTATCCCTTTCTTTTAACTAATAGTGTTACAATTATGACGCTAGCGTTTTGTGAAGGGAATGCTTTGCCTACTTCCGTGACTATGGCCTTCCGGAACTGCTGCATTTTGGCTGACCTCTCCGCCTCGGGAATAAGAGACATAAAGTTCTCCTTGTAGCGTGGGTCTAACAGTGTTACCAACCAGTAATGATTGTCGGCCAAGATGTTCTTAACGCGAGGGTCACGAGACAGGCAGCTTACCATAAAGTCATCCATGTGCGCCAGACTCTTAACAGCCATCACTTCAGTATCCAGACCAACACGATGACTGAACATGCTGTCCTCCTCCTTCTCCTCCTCCTCCTCATCTACCCTGTCCTCTGGCCAGCCACGCTGAACTGAGCATATGACTGGTATGCATGTCATATCCTCAATTTGGCCGGAGAGTTGCTCCATGTCTTCATCTTCCTCCTCGTCATAGTCCTCCACTGCACGTTGTGATGAGACGAGGCTGGGCTATGTGTTATCACCCACACCCACTACTGTTTCTTGCTCCAACTCATCGTGTTCCGCCTGCAATGCATCATGTTTGGTTTTGAGCAGAGACCGTTTTAGAAGGCAGAGAAGCGGTATGGTGACGCTAATAATGGCGTCATCGCCGCTCACCATCTTGGTGGAGTCCTCAAAGTTTTGGAGGATGGTACATAGGTCGGACATCCATCTCCACTCCTCAGGTGTTATGTGTGGAGTTTGACCCATTTCCCGACGGCTTAGGTGATGCAGGTACTCAACAACTGCCCTCTTCTGCTCACATATCCTGATCAACATGTGCAGAGTTGAATTCCAACGCGTGGGGACATCACACACCAGTCTGTGAGCCGGAAGATGCAAATGACGCTGAAAGCCGGCAAGGCCGGCTGAAGCAGTAGGTGACTTTCGAAAATGTGCAGACAGGCGGCGAACTTTTACCAGCAGATGAGACAGCTCTGGGTATGACTTTAGAAACCGCTGAACCACGAGGTTGAGCACATGGGCCATGCATGGAACATGTGTCAGCTGGCCTCGCCTCAAAGCCGCCACTAGGTTCCGGCCATTGTCACACACAACCTTTCCTGGCTTTAGGTTCAGAGGTGTGAGCCAGTGATCTGCATGCTGTTTTAGAGCTGTCCACACCTCTTCTGCATTGTGGGATTTGTCACTTATGCAGATTAGCTGCAGCACAGCCTGTTGCCGCTTCGCCGAGGCAGTGCTGCAGTGCTTCCAGCTTGGGACTGGTGTGGAGGGTAAAGTGGATGAGGATGCGCAGGAGGAGGAGGAGGCTGAAGAGCATGACATTCCGGAGCTGTAGAGTGTGGGTGAAACCCTGACTGAGGTAGGGCCTGCAAACCTTGGTGTGGGAAGGACTTGTTCCGTTCCTCGCTCAAACTGGGTCCCAGCTGGGCTGGGCTGGGTAGGGCGTTGTGGGGGAATTGTCTATCTCCGTTTGAGGTGAGTTTGTTTAAGTTAGCCTTTTCTTTGGCGTTTGACACTGCAGGTAGTCACACATAGGCCCCCGCATAACAACTTCCCTCACCTAAGTCACACAAAGCCAACCAGAAAACCCTAGTCACCTCCCCCAGGGAAAGACAGGCACACCAGTGGGCAGGACCAGACGGAAGGAAACGCCCACCTAGGGGTCTGGAGACCCCGGGGCAGGAAAAAGGAGTCAGTTGTTTTTAAGGAGAGTGGTGGAGTGAGGAGTAAGGAGTGGAGTCCAGGCCTCTGCTTTAGACCTGAGGCTGAACTGACAGGTTAGTTAACCCCGCTTAACTAACTTAAGATAACAAATGGGCTGCAATGCTGAGAACCTGCTTACCTACGTAACTGATGAGGGAGGATGTCGCAAATCCATGGGAAGATGTTCAAGCTCTCCTGCAGTTCTTGGTGGCCCGTACAGTCCGACCACTTCGAATTCTGAAAGGCACTCTTACCCTTTCTACCCTGGAACGAAGCTTAGGCAAATAAACATGCTTGACCCTGGAATTGTTGACTCCGGTCTTCCTTTCATACCCCACACCTCCATTCCCATTTCTTATTTAAAAGTAATTACACAGACACAAATTTATCTTTGGATAATTTTGGCCATAGCAGCCATTTTATTAACAAGAATACATAACCAATAAAATTTGCAATGTGGTAAGGTCCTTGAAGCTACCAAAACCCTGGTGATTCCCATAACCGAGCAATAAAAAACCTCAACTTGCTCCCAGCCGTTACCCACACTGGCTCAGGAGCACCAAATGGTAAGGGTTAATCCTCCGTCAACCCCAACCACACCCCCAGGGGCCCCGACATACCCCGTCGGGGTTCCCCCCCAAAATCACCAGGGGACCATCAATTCTGCCAATGAGGGGATCCATACCCGGATGAATCCCCGAACCAATTTTAAACCAACTTCAAGGACCCACCAATAAACAACACCACAACGAAGGCACCTTGAAACCCTTCAAGTGCCTGAGACCCCCCGCAACCAAAGGGCCCTCTCAATACCTCCCTGCAAGCCAAGAGCCCATAAGTCAGTTCCCACCGCATTAAGGTGTACCCCGTCAGCCAACCAAAATTCCTCTTCCGTCCTTTCCAACTCAACATGCCGTATTGCTATACCCCCGTTCCGACTAACAAACTTCGAGATCGCCCTATTAACCTTCGCCCGCGCCTTGTTCAACCTGTCAACTGACCGCGCTTTCTGCCAACTCTTTCTCGCTACTATCTCCGACCAGACTATCGTTAGACCTGGAAACGACACCCATAACCGTAACAAATCATGTTTGATGTCCTTTATCAAGATTCGAAAAGGACGCCCACCCAAATCATTCCCCCCGGCATGCAACACTAACATGTCAGGAGGTCTGTCCAACCGGGCGTATCTATGCACCTCCTGCAACACCCTGTTCCACCCTAACCCCCGAACACCGAGCCATCGCACGAGAGCCAGGTCCTTCTCAAAACCTACCTGTCTCCCGTTCCATCTCGCGTCCGCTCGTCGGGCTCCCCAATACACATAAGAGTGGCCAAGGATCCAGACCAGGGAAGGAAGAGGGGGTGCTTCTGCAATACAAAATGTACAGACGACACCATTTTATTGCCTCACCAAACCAAATTGACAAAAAACACACACTCTCACCCCCCCCATTGCTACCCTAATACCCCCCCTTTTCCCCTCAATTGCCAACAACCACCTGGGGACGTACATACGACTTAAAGCGCTGCGACTTCCACCTACCAATCTGCTTAACTGTCTCCTCCGGTAGGCCGCATATAGAGGCCTCCGTCGCTGCCCCAATCCGAAAGACTTCGGATCTAACCCCAACGACTTCAAACATGCCCTAAAAACACTCACAAATTGGTATCTCGATAAAAAGGACCCATCCTCGTGACATAATAAGGGGCCATCCACCTTCGGACGGATCTGTTGAAAATTCCCGAGACACTTGAACGGGCACATATCAGATGCCACAACCATCCCCAAACGGACTAGTCTACCCACACCTCTCTGATCAGTTTTCGATTTCCTAATCCAAAATTCAACTCCGTTTTCCACTGACATAATGTCACCCCAATCCAAGCCCCCGGGGAACGCCTTACTGGGCGATACCAACTCCCCAACCCGCAGGGCTCCAAAAAACGCCAAAGAAAGGCTAACTTAAACAAACTCACCTCAAACGGAGATAGACAAACCCCCCACAACGCCCTACCCAGCCGGGTAGGGACCCAGCCCAGCCCAGCTGGGACCCAGTTTGAGCGAGGAACGGAACAAGTCCTTCCCACACCAAGGTTTGCAGGCCCTACCTCAGTCAGGGTTTCACCCACACTCTACAGCTCCGGAATGTCATGCTCTTCAGCCTCCTCCTCCTCCTGCGCATCCTCATCCACTTTACCCTCCACACCAGTCCCAAGCTGGAAGCACTGCAGCACTGCCTCGGCGAAGCGGCAACAGACTGTGCTGCAGCTAATCTGCATAGGTGACAAACCCCACAATGCAGAAGAGGTGTGGACAGCTCTAAAACAGCATGCAGATCACTGGCTCACACCTCTGAACCTAAAGCCAGGAAAGGTTGTGTGTGACAATGGCCGGAACCTGGTGGCGGCTTTGAGGCGAGGCCAGCTGACACATGTTCCATGCATGGCCCATGTGCTCAACCTCGTGGTTCAGCGGTTTCTAAAGTCATACCCAGAGCTGTCTGATCTGCTGGTAAAAGTTCGCTGCCTGTCTGCACATTTTCGAAAGTCACCTACTGCTTCAGCCGGCCTTGCCGGCTTTCAGCGTCGTTTGCATCTTCCGGCTCACAGACTGGTGTGTGATGTCCCCACGCGTTGGAATTCAACTCTGCACATGTTGATCAGGATATGTGAGCAGAAGAGGGCAGTTGTTGAGTACCTGCATCACCTAAGCCGTCGGGAAATGGGTCAAACTCCACACATAACACCTGAGGAGTGGAGATGGATGTCCGACCTATGTACCATCCTCCAAAACTTTGAGGACTCCACCAAGATGGTGAGCGGCGATGACGCCATTATTAGCGTCACCATACCGCTTCTCTGCCTTCTAAAACGGTCTCTGCTCAAAACCAAACATGATGCATTGCAGGCGGAACACGATGAGTTGGAGCAAGAAACAGTAGTGGGTGTGGGTGATAACACACAGTCCAGCCTCGTCTCATCACAACGTGCAGTGGAGGACTATGACGAGGAGGAGGATGAAGACATGGAGCAACTCTCCGGCCAAATTGAGGATATGACATGCATACCAATCATATGCTCAGTTCAGCGTGGCTGGCCAGAGGACAGGGTAGATGATGAGGAGGAGGAGGAGGAGGAGGAGGAGGAGAAGGAGGAGGACAGCATGTTCAGTCATCGTGTTGGTCTGGATACTGAAGTGATGGCTGTTAAGAGTCTGGCGCACATGGATGACTTTATGGTAAGCTGCCTGTCTCGTGACCCTCGCGTTAAGAACATCTTGGCCGACAATCATTACTGGTTGGTAACACTGTTAGACCCACGCTACAAGGAGAACTTTATGTCTCTTATTCCCGAGGCGGAGAGGTCAGCCAAAATGCAGCAGTTCCGGAAGGCCATAGTCACGGAAGTAGGCAAAGCATTCCCTTCACAAAACGCTAGCGTCATAATTGTAACACTATTAGTTAAAAGAAAGGGATAAAATGTAAAAAAAAACAAAATAAGGCATGACTTTTTTTTAACATCAAATTTTTTTTTTTAGATTTAACCAAAGAATGTGCACATTTGTTATAATAAACAAGTGAAAAATGTTGAAAATCAGTCATCCAAAGGTGTGTGAAAAAAATATATATATATGGTACCAATAAAAATGTCACTTTGTCCTGCAAAGAATGCAGCCCCCCAAATTATTTTTTTCCTCTGTGCGGCCCATACACCCAGCCGAGTTTGAGACCCCCTGCCTTACACTATATAGATATCATGTTCATTCCCCATCTATCTTGCTCAGGAGAGCATCTCCCTCCCCCGGCACCAAGAGCAGCTCATATTGAATTGTTACATTGACTAGTAACACTGCACACAGAAATGCACCTTAATATTCCACTGTTAACCCTTTCCTCCCAGCAGTAACACACAACTCCTCACCTTGATATCATGGTGATTTATGGTCAGAATGACTTCAATGCGATCAGTGATTTCTATTCTAGCTCTGCTCACATAGATTTTATATCCACACTCAACTATAGGCCGTTCTTCATATTTTGGGGGCTTTTAGTCAGATATACTAGTTTGTGCCTGTATAGTATTGGTGTAGATGGGAGTGTAGGGCATGGGTTACATGGCACTGTGGTGGGATACTGATGGGAGGTATTGGTGCTGTGTTTGATGCTTCTACTGGGTATTTTCCTACAAATACTGGAACAGCTCACTGCTTAGAATGATCCTTCCCAGCTCTATAATATATTATATATACCCCACAATGCAGGCTCACACACACATTTGTCTCAAGTGTGTTGTAGGGACACAGATACAGTCTTGGTCATGTGACTAAAGGCTACTTTACACACTGCGATATCGGTCCCGATATCGCTAGTGTGGGTACCCGCCCCATCTGTTGCGCGACACGGGCAAATCGCTGCCCATGCCGCACAACACCGACCAGACCCGTCACACATACTTACCTGACCGGCGACGTCGCTGTGACCGGCGAACCGCCTCCTTTCTAAGGGGGCGGTCCGTGCGGCGTCACAGCGACGTCACTGAGCGACCGCCCAATAGCAGCGGAGGGGCGGAGATGAGTGGCCGGAACATCCCGCCCACCTCCTTCCTTCCTCATAGCGGCTGGGAGGCAGGTAAGGAGAGGTTCCTCGTTTCTGCGGTGTCACACGGAGTGATGTGTGCTGCCGCAGGAGCGACGAACTACATCGTTACTGCTGCAGTAACGATAATCGAGAATGGAGACCCATGTCACCGATGAGCGATTTTGCACGTTTTTGCAACGATGCAAAATCGCTCATCGGTGTCACACGCAGCAACATCGCTAATGCGGCCGGATGTGCGTCACAAATTCCGTGACCCCAACGACTCCGCATTAGCGATGTCGCAGCGTGTAAAGCCCCCTTTAGTGGGAGTGGTGTACAGGGTCTTAGCAGTAAAGAGTATTCCATATTTCTGCCAGATACCCACAGAGATATTGAAATCTGAAAAAAGAGACTTCTGCTCATTGAAGGTAAGAACTGCTCACATAGCGTTCAACTCCACAGCAAACGAGTGCTCTAGCACTGGCATCTCAGCAGGGATATTCCCCTACTACACATGTGTGTCTGGGTCGCTGTGACAGTTTACAGGACATAACTCAAGGCACCTAGATAGAAGGCAGAGGTACTGGGATTGGTTGGTTTTTGGTGACGGAGGTGCAGGGGCTGGCGCCCATGTGCAGTGCTGGCTAAGGTATATTGATGATATTTTGATTTTTTGGCAGGGCACTGTGGAGCAGCTCGAGACATTTATGGAGGAACTTAATAACAACACCTTTAACATCAGATTGACGCATAAGCATAGCAGCAGTTGCGTTGACTTCCTGGATATTAAAATTTCATTCGGTTCTGAGCGAATTGTTCAGACCGACGTCCATAGGAAGGAAACATCAGTCAACGCACTGCTGCATGCTTCTTCTGCTCATACCCCCTCCACCATCCGGGCCGTACCGACTGGCCAGTTCCTCAGGATGAAGCAAATTTGTTCGTCAGACACTGCTTTTGAACAACAGTCTGCCGACCTCCAGCGCCATAGGGGTGGCAAAGGCGGTCTTCCCCCGGTCTGCCTCAGCAACGGACACTAGCCAATAGTGACTAGTGAGATCAAGGGTAGAAAAATAATTTGCAGTTCTCAATGCAGCTAGCGATTCCTCAATACGGGGGAGTGGTGCTGTCCTTCTTCTTTAACAGGACCAACGGAGCTGCCCAAAGGCTACAACTGTCACGGATAACCCCAGCCGCCTTCATGTTGCTCAACATGTCCTTGGTACACTGGTAATGTGAAGGTGGTATTGGCTTATAGCTCTCTTTGATGGGTGGGTGTGCACCTGTGGGGATGTAGTGTTGGACCCCTTTTATTCCCCCAAAATCTAGCGGATGTTTGCTGAAGACTTGCTCGCTCGTATTCTTGCACTACCCTGTGGACCCGCTTCTTGTGATGTGAAGGTGTGGAGTCAGTGCCTACGTGTAATTCCTTACACCACTCCTCTGGCTGACTTGGTGAGCAGTCACTGACTGGGTGGGGTGCAGTAATAGTGGATGCTGCTACTTGGATAGCATGTGTATCTACTGTGAACAGCTTATCAATGGTGGCAAGTCGGGGCAGCTTAACCTCCTGCTCTCCGCAGTTTAACACTCTCACGGGCACTCTTCCCTTCCGCACTAATGAATAAAACTATGATGTAAATATCATATAGATACCCCACAATTGTAAATAAAGGTAGGTTATGGGAAAAGGGGGAACAGGGAAAGAGGAAAATAGTGTAATAAAGTATACCTTCTGGGGGTGAGAGGAAATGGCAGCACAGCCAGTGGAGGTGAAGCAAAAGGAAGCCTGCAACTAAAGAGTTGAGAGCGTTATCACATGGTGACTGAGCCTGATTGTAAAGGGAGCATAGAGTGGAGCATACTCTGGGCACGTTAGAACCCAAGTTCTTAAACCATGAATATGGACCCCTTTTATTCTCCCAAAGTCTAGCGGATGTTTGCTGAAGACTTGCTCGTATTCTTGCACTACCCTGTGGACCCGCTTCTTGTGATGTGAAGGTGTGGAGTCAGTGCCTACGTGTAATTCCTTACACCACTCCTCTGGTTGACTTGGTGAGCTGTCACTGAATGGGTGTGGTGAAGTAACGGTGGATGCTGTGGCTTGGATATCATATTAAATATAGGGACCCCCATACAGTAGTATGAGAAATTTTTTTGTATTCAATGATCGGTATTACCTTCAGGGGCGCGGCACGTGGACGTGCGTTCCATTAGCCTCACTGCATTCCACTCCCATACAGGAAGTGGGCGCAGCTATTACTACGGTCGCACATAAAAGAACCCACAGCCACCACTGCACACAGCTGACTCCACCACTGGAAACCCACTTCTACACCAACGCAGGTAAGACAGGATCGGCACCTCTATGCTCCCGTTACAATCAGGCTCAGTCACCATGTGATAATGCTCTCAACAATTTAGTTGCAGGCTTCCCCTTGCTTCACCTCCACTGGCTGTGCTGCCATTTCCTCTCCCCCCTGGAAGGTATACTTTATTACACTATTTTCCTGTTTCCCTCTTCTCCCTTTTCCCATAACCTACCTTTATCTGCATTTGTGGGGTATCTATATACTATTTATATCACAGTTTTATTCATTAATACGGAAGGGAAGAGTGCGCGTGAGAGTGTTGAACTGCGGAGAGCAAGAGGTTAAGCTGCCCCGATTTGCCACCATTGATAAGCTGTTCACAGTAGATACACATGCTATCCAAGCAGCAGCAGCATCCACCATTACTGCACCCCACCCAGTCAGTGACAGCTCACCAAGTCAGCCAGAGGAGTGGTGTCAGGAATTACACGTAGGCACTGACTACACACCTTCACATCACAAGAAGGGGGTGCAAGTGTGACGCCCTGGACTAGCCAGTTAGTCACAGACATAACACACACACACACCCCCTTTCCCGGATAGTTACACTAGTCAGACACAAAACCGTTGTTGCCTCCCTCCAGGGGCTGATGTCCACACCAGGTGGGGCGGTGCCAGGCGGTTGGCCCCACCCACCAAGGAGTTCACAGGCCTGGAGGTGGGAAAACCAGTTAGTTAGTTGAAGTTCAGTTAAGAGTTGAACCGTGGAGGTAGTGAGTTCAGGGAACAGCCCAGTTTTGGGTAGGAGTGCAAAACTGCTAGTGTCTGGGTCAGATCCCAGGCACTATGGGGAGATAAGGTATGCACACCAGTGACTATGTAAGGGGAATACATGAAATAGCAGAAACTGCTGTGTGAATACTGACTTGAAAAATTCAATAGCTATATGCAAGAGTGAATATGTGAAAAATGGAATCTGCATTACTGCCATGAACATATGAATCAAGAGAAATTTAGCTACTGAATTGATCAATGCAATAGAGCCCCAACACTACGCCAAAGTATTTCTCTACGTTGGGGTCCCTAGCTTGTGTGTGTCCTCTCATGCAGTTAAAAAACCTACCGTGTATGGGAAGCTGAGACCCAGGCTATTTATGCGTATGATATGGATTGGCAATAGGTGTGGTTGGGGAGGGTTCACAAACGAAAAAATACTAACAAATAGGAATAACGTTTGGAACACCATTCTAAGTCCGAACTGGGTGCAAAAACCTAAAAAAACATCACTATGGGGAGATAAGGTATGCACACCAGTGACTATGTAAGGGGAATACATGAAATAGCAGAAACTGCTGTGTGAATACTGACTTGAAAAATCCAATAGCATTAATTCACATAATCCTAGTGACTGCGCACACAACATGGCCAAACGAAAACAAAAGACAGTACCTGGCCATTCAATCCAATGGAAACTCATAGGCAACACAGTCCATTAGACTAGGCAATTACATGCAGCCAAACAAAGTTCATGGGCCTTGCCTCAGAGTCGAACCCACAACCTCTTGGAGAACAAGCAAAGAGCCTACCACTAAACCAACTCAGTGAAGTTGGAAACCGACTCTACATTAATTAACATAATCCTAGTGACTGCGCACACAACATGGCCAAACAAGAGCAAAAGACAGTACCTGGCCTATCAATCCAATGGAAACTCATAGGTAACACAGTACATTGGACTATGCAATTACATGCAGCCATACAAAGCCCATGGGTCTTGCCCCAGAGTCGAACCCACAACCTCTCGTAGCCAGGGCAAAGAGCCTACCACTACACCAACACAGAGAAGTAGGTGAATGACTCTACATTAATTCACATAATCCTAGTGACTGCGCACACAACATGGCCAAACAAATGCAAAAGACATTATCTGGCCTATCAATCCAATGGAAACTCATAGGCAACACAGTCCATTAGACTAGGCACTTACATGCAGCCATGTAAAGTTCATGGGCATTGCCTCAGAGTCGAACCCACAACCTCTTGGAGAACAAGCAAAGAGCCTACCACTAAACCAACTCAGAGAAGTTGGAAACCGACTCTACATTAATTAACATAATCCTAGTGACTGCGCACACAACATGGCCAAACAAAAGCAAAAGACAATACGTGGCCTATCAATCCAACGGAAACTCATAGGTAACACAGTACATTGGACTAGGCAATTACATGCAGCCATACAAAGCCCATGGGCCTTGCCCCAGAGTCAAACCCACAACCTCTCATAGCCAAGGTAAAGAGCCTACCAATACACCAACACAGAGGAGTGGAAAACCGTTTCTACATTAATTCACATAATCCTAGTGACTGCGCACACAACATGGCCAAACAAAAGCAAAAGACAGTACCTGGCCTATCAATCCAATGGAAACTCATAGGCAACACAGTCCAATGGACTAGACAATTACATGGAGACATACAAAGTCCATGGGCCTTGCCTCAGAGTCAAACCCACAACTTCTCGCAACCAAGCAAAGAGCCTACCACTACACTAACACAGAGAAGTGGGAAACTGATTCTACATTAATTCACATAATCCTACCGACTGCGCACACAACATGGCCAAACAAAAGACAATACCTGGCCTATTCATTCAATGAAAACTCATGGGCAACACAGTCCATTGGACTAGGCAATTACATTCAACCATACAAAGTCCATGGGCTTTGCCTCAAAGTCAAACCCACAACTTCTTGTAACCCAAGGAAAGAGCCTACCACTACACCAACACAGAGAAGAGAATGACTCTACATTAATTCACATAATCCTAGTGACTGCGCACACAACATGACCAAACGAAAACAAAAGACAGTCCCTGGCCTATCAATCCAATGGAAACTCATAGACAACATAGTCCATTGGACTACGCAATTACATGCAGCCATACAAAGTCCATGGGCCTTGCCTCAGAGTCATACCCACAATCTCTGGCAGAACAAGCAAAGAGCCTACAACTTCACCAACACAAAGAAGTAGGAAGCTGCGTCTACATTAATTCACATAATCCTAGTGACTGCGCACACAACATGGCCAAACAAAAGCAAAAGACAGTACCTGGCCTATCAATCCAATGGGAATCCATAGGCAACACTGTTAATTGAACTAGGCAATTACATGCAGCCATACAAACTCCATGGGCCTTGCCTCAGAGTCAAACCCACAACCTCGTGCAGCTAAGCAAAGAGCCTTCCACTACAGCAACACAGAGAACTGGGAAACTGATTCTACATTAATTCACATAATCCTACCGACTGCGCACACAACATAACCAAACAAAAGATAATACCTGGCCAATCAATCCAATGGAAACTCAAAGGCAACACAGTCCATTGGACTAGGCAATTACATGCAGCCACATAAAGTCCATGGGCTTTGCCTCAGAGTCAAACCCACAATTTCTCGCAGCCCAAGCAAAGAGCCTACCACTACACCAAGACAGAGAAGTTGGAAACTGAGTTTACATTAGTTCACATAATCCTAGTGACTGCGCACACAACATGGCCAAACAAAAGCAAAAGACAGTACCTGGCCTATCAATCCAATGGGACCTCATAGGCAACACAGTTAATTGAAATAGGCAATTACATGCAGCCATACAAACACCATGTGCTTTGCCTCAGAGTCGAACCCACAACCTCTCACAGCTTAAGCAAAGAGACTACAACTACACCAACACAGAGAAGTAGGTGAATGACTCTACATTAATTCACATAATCCTAGAGACTGCGAACACAACATGGCCAAACAAAAGCAAAAGACAGTACCTGGCCTATCAATCCAATTGAAACTCATAGGCAACATAGTCCATTGGACTAGGCAATAACATGCAGCCATACAAAGTCCATGGGCCTTGCCTCAAAGTCTAACTCACAACCTCTCACAGCTCAAGCAAAGAGCCTACCACTACACCAACACAGAGAAATGTGAACCTGAATCTACATTAATTCACATAATCCTAGTGACTGCGAACACAACATGGCCAAACATAAGCAAAAGGCAGTACCTGGCCTATCAATCCAATGGGAACTCATACGCAACACAGTCAATTGAACTACGCAATTACATGCAGCCATACAAACTCCATGGGCCTTGCCTCAGAGTCGAACCCACAACCTCTCGCAGCTTAAGCAAAGAGCCTACCCCTAAACCAACACAGAGAAGTGGGAAACTGATTCTACATTAATTCACATAATCCTACCGACTGCGCACACAACACGGCCAAACAAAAGACAATACCTGGCCTAACAAAAGACAATACCTGGCCTATCAATTCAATGGAAACTCATAGGCAACACAGTCCATTGGACTAGGCAATTACATGCAGCCATACAAAGTCCATGGGCTTTGCCTAAAAGTCAAACCCACAACTTCTCGCAGCCCAAGCAAAGAGCCTACCACTACACCAACACAGAGAAGTTGGTAACTGAGTTTACATTAATTCACATAATCCTAGTGACTGCGCACACAACATGGCCAAACAAAAGCAAAAGACAGTACCTGGCCTATCAATCCAATGGAAAATCATAGGCAACACATTCCATTGGACTAGACAATTACATGGAGACATACAAAGTCCATGGGCCTTTCCTCAGAGTCAAACCCACATCCTCTTGGAGAACAAGCAAAGAGCCTACCACTAATCCAACACAGAGAAGTTGGAAACCGACTCTACATTAATTCACATAATCCTAGTGACTGCGCACACAACATGGCCAAACAAAAGCAAAAGACATTACCTGGCCTATCAATCCAATGTAAACTCATAGGTAACACAGTACATTACTAGGATTATGTGAATTAATGTAGAGTCAGGTTCACATTTCTCTGTGTTGGTGTAGTGGTAGGCTCTTTGCTTGAGCTGCGAGAGGTTGTGAGTTAGACATTGAGGCATGGCCCATGGACTTTGTATGGCTGCATGTTATTGCCTAGTCCAATGGACTATGTTGCCTATGAGTTTCAATTGGATTGATAGGCAAGGTACTGTCTTTTGCTTTTGTTTGGCCATGTTGTGTTCGCAGTCACTAGGATTATGTGAATTAATGTAGAGTCATTCACCTACTTCTCTGTGTTGGTGTAGTTGTAGTCTCTTTGTTGCTTATGAGTTTCAATTTGATTGATAGGCCAGGTACTGTCTTTTGCTTTTGTTTGGCCATGTTATGTGCGCAGTCACTAGGATTATGTGAATTAATGTAGAGTCATTCACCTTCTTCTCTGTGTTGGTGAGAGGTTGTGGGTTCGACTCTGAGGCAAAGCCCATGGAGTTTGTATGGCAGCATGTAATTGCCTAGTTCAATTGACTGTGTTGCCTATGAGTTTCCATTGAATTGATAGGCCAGGTATTGTCTTTTGTTTGGCCATGTTGTGTGCGCAGTCACTAGGATTATGTGAACTAATGTAAACTCAGTTTCCAACTTCTCTGTGTTGGTGTAATCGTAGGCTATTTCCTTGGGCTGCGAGAAATTGTGGGTTTGACTCTGAGGCAAAGCCCATGGACTTTGTATGGCTGCATGTAATTGCCAAGTCCAATGGACTGTGTTGCCTATGAGTTTCCTTTGAATTGATAGGCCAGGTATTGTCTTTTGTTTGGCCATGTTGTGTGCGCAGTCGGTAGGATTATTTGAATTAATGTAGAAACAGTTTCCCACTTCTCTGTGTTGGTGTAGTGGTAGGCTCTTTGCTTGGGCTGCGAGAGGTTGTGGGTTCGACTCTAATGCAAGGCCCATGGACTTTGTATGTCTCCATGTAATTGTCTAGTCCAATGGACTGTGTTGCCTATGAGTTTCCATTGGTTTGATAGGCCAGGTACTGTCTTTTGCTTTTGTTTGGCCATGTTATGTGCGCAGTCACTAGGATTATGTGAATTAATGAAGAATTGGTTTTCCACTTCTCTGTGTTGGTGTATTAGTAGGCTCTTTCCTTGGGCTACGAGAGGGTGTGGGTTCGACTCTGGGGCAAGGCCAATGGGCTTTGTATGGCTGCATGTAATTGCCTAGTCCAATGTACTGTGTTAGCTTTGAGTTTCCATTGGATTGATAGGCCAGGTGCTGTCTTTTGCTTTTGTTTTGCCATGTTGTGTGCGCAGTCACTAGGATTCTGTGAATTAATGTAGAGTTTGTTTCCAACTTCTCTGTGTTGGTTTAGTGGTAGGCTCTTTGCTTGTTCTCCAAGAGGTTGTGGGTTCGACTCTGAGGCAAGGCCCATTAACTTTGTATGGCTGCATATATTTGCTTAGTCTAATGGACTATGTTGCCTATGATTTCATTGGATTGATAGGCCAGATAATGTCTTTTGCATTTGTTTGGCCATGTTGTGTGCGCAGTCTCTAGGATTATGTGAATTAATGTAGAGTCCTTTACCTACTTCTCTGTGTTGGTGTAGTGGTAGTCTTTTTGCTTAAGCTGCGAAAGGTTGTTGGTTCGACTTTGAGGCAAGGCCCATGGAGTTTGTATGGATGCATGTAATTGCCTATTTCAGTTGACTGTGTTACCTATGAGTTCCTATTGGATTGATAGGCCAGGTACTACCTTTTGCTTTTGTTTGGCCATGTTGTGTGCGCAGTCACTAGGATTATGTGAACTAATGTAAACTCAGTTTTCAACTTCTCTGTGTTGGTGTAGTGGTAGGCTCTTTTCTTGGGCTGCGAGAAAATGTGGGTTTGACTCTGAGGCAAAGCCCATAGACTTTGTATGGCTGCATGTAATTGCCTAGTCCAATGGACTGTGTTGCCTATGAGTTTTCATTGGACTGATAGGCCAGGTATTGTCTTTTGTTTGGTTATGTTGTGTGCGAAGTCGGTAGGATTATGTGAATTAATGTAGAATCAGTTTCCCACTTCTCTGTGTTGGTGTAGTGGAAGGCGCTTTGCTTGGCTGCGAGAAGTTGTGGGTTTGACTCTGAGGCAAGGCCCATGGACTTTGTATGGCTGCATGTAATTGCCTAGTTCAATGGACTGTGTTGCCTATGAGTTTCCATTGGCTTGATAGGCCAGGTAATGTCTTTTGCTTCTGTTTGGCCATGTTGTGTGCGCAGTCACTAGGATTATGTGAATTAATGTAGATGCAGCTTCCTACTTCTTTGTGTTGGTGTGGTTGTAGGCTCTTTGCTTGTTCTGCCAGAGGTTGTGGGATAGACTCTGAGGCAAGGCCCATGGACTCTGTATGGCTGCATGTAATTGCCTAGTCCAATGGATGGGGTTGCCTCTGAGTTTCCATTGGATTGATAGGCCAGGTACTGTCTTTTGCTTTTGTTTGGCCATGTTGTGTGCGCAGTCACTAGGATTATGTGAGTTAATGTAGAGTCGGTTTCACACTTCTCCGTGTTGCTGTAGTGGTAGGCTTTTTTCTTGGGCTGCGAGAGGTTGTGAGTTCGACTCTGAGGCAAGGCCCATGGACTTTTTATGGCTGCATGTAATTGCATAGTCCAATGGACTGTGTTACCTATGAGATTCCATTGGATTGATAGGCCAGGTGCCTTCTTTTGCTTTTGTTTGGCCATGTTTTGTGCGCAGTCACTAGGATTATGTGAATTAATGTTGAGTCAGTTTCCCACTTCTCTGTGTTGGTGTAGTGGTAGGCTCTTTGCTTGGGCTGGGAGAGGTTGTGAGTTCGACTCAAATGCAAGGCTCATGGACTTTGTATGGCTGCATCTAATTGCCTAGTCCAAAGGACTGTGTTGCCTATGAGTTTCCATTGGATTGATAGGCCAGGTATTGACTTTTGCTTTCGTTTGGCCATGTTGTGTGCGCAGTCACTAGGTTTATGTGAATTAATGTAGAGACAGGTTCACATTTCTCTGTGTTGGTGTAGTAGTAGGCTCTTTGCTTAAACTGCGAGAGGTTGTGAGTTCGACTTTGAGGCAAGGCCCATGGACATTGTATGGCTGCATGTTATTGCCTAGTCCAATGGACTATGTTGCTTATGAGCTTCAATTGGATTCATAGGCCAGATACTGTCTTTTGCTTTTGTTTGGCCATGTTGTGTGCGCAGTCACTAGGATTATGTGAATTAATGTAGAGTCATTCACCTACTTCTCTGTGTTGGTTTAGTGGTAGGCTCTTTGCTTGTTCTCCAAGAGGTTGTGGGTTCGACTCTGAGGCAAGGCCCATGAACTTTGTATGGCTGCATGTATTTGCCTAGTCTAATGGACTGTGTTGCCTATGAGTTTCCATTGGATTGATAGGCCAGATAATGTCTTTTGCATTTGTTTGGCCATGTTGTGTGCACAGTCACTAGGATTATGTGAACTAATGTAAACTCTGTTACCAACTTCTCTGTGTTGGTGTAGTGGTAGGCTCTTTGCTTGGGCTGCGAGAAATTGTGGGTTTGACTCTGAGGCAAAGCCCATGGACTTTGTATGGCTGCATGTAATTGTCTTGTCCAATGGACTGTGTTGCCTATGAGTTTCCACTGGTTTGATAGGCCAGGTAATGTCTTTTGCTTTTGTTTGGCCATGTTGTGTGCGCAGTCACTAGGATTATGTGAATTTATGTTGAGTCAGTTTCGCTCTTCTCTGTGTTGGTGTAGTGGTAGGCTCTTTTCTTGGGCTGAGAGAGGTTGTGGGTTTGACTCTGAGACAAGGCCCATGGACTTTGTATGGCTGCATGTAATTGCCTAGTCCAATTGATTGCGTTGCCTATGAGTTTCCATTGGATTGATAGGCCAGGTACCGTCTTTTGCTTTTGTTTGGCCATGTTGTGTGCGCAGTCACTAGGATTATGTGAATTAATGTAGAATCTGTTTTCCACTTCTCTGTGTTGGTGTATTGGTAGGCTCTTTGCTTGGGCTACGAGAGGTTGTGGGTTTGACTCTGGGGCAAGGCCCATGGGCTTTGTATGGCTGCATGCAATTGCCTAGTCCAATGTACTGTGTTACCTATGAGTTTACATTGGATTAATAGGCCAGGTAATGTCTTTTGCTTTTGTTTGGCCATGTTGTGTGCGCAGTCACTAGGATTATGTGAATTAATGTAGAGTCAGTTTCCAACTTCTCTGTGTTGGTTTAGTGGTAGGCTCTTTGCTTGTTCTCCAAGAGGATGTGGGTTCGACTCTGAGGCAAGGCCCATGAACTTTGTATGGCTGCATGTATTTGACTAGTCTAATGGACTGTGTTGCCTATGAGTTTCCATTGGATTGATAGGCCAGGCATTGTCTTTTGTTTGGCCATGTTGTGTGCGCAGTCGGTAGGATTATGTGAATTAATGTAGAATCAGTTTCCCACTTCTCTGTGTTGGTGTAGTGGTAGGCTCTTTGCTTGGGCTGCGAGAAGTTGTGGGTTTGACTTTTAGGCAAAGCCCATGGACTTTGTATGGCTGCATGTAATTGCCTAGTCCAATGGACTGTGTTGCCTATGAGTTTCCATTGAATTGATAGGCCAGGTATTGTCTTTTGTTTAGCCATGTTGTGTGCGCAGTCGGTAGGATTATGTGAATTAATGTAGAATCAGTTTCCCACTTCTCTGTGTTGGTGTAGTGGTAGGCTCTTTGCTTGGCTGCGAGAGGTTGAGGGTTTGACTCTGAGGCAAGGCCCATGGACTTTGTATGTCTCCATGTAATTTTCTAGTCCAATGGACTGTGTTGCCTATGAGTTTCCATTGGATTGATAAGCCAGGTACTGACTTTTGCTTTTGTTTGGCCATGTTGTGTGCGCAGTCGGTAGGATTATGTGAATTAATGTAGTACCAGTTTCCCACTTTTCTGTGTTGGTGTAGTAGTAGGCTCTTTGCTTGGCTGCGCGAGGTTGTGGGTTTGACTCTGAGGCAAGGCCCATGGACTTTGTATGTCTCCATGTAATTGTCTAGTCCAATGGACTGTGTTGCCTATGAGTTTCCATTGGATTGATAGGCCAGGTACTGTCTTTTGCTTTTGTTTGGCCATGTTGTGTGCGCAGTCACTAGGATTATGTGAATTAATGTAGAGTCTGGTTCACATTTCTCTGTGTTGGTGTAGTGGTAGGCTCTTTGCTTGAGCTGCGAGAGGTTGTGAGTTCGACTTTGAGGCAAGGCCCATGGACGTTGTATGGCTGCATGTTATTGCCTAGTCCAATGGACTATGTTGCCTATGAGTTTTAATTGGAATGATAGGCCAGGTACTGTCTTTTGCTTTTGTTTGGCCATGTTGTGTGCGCAGTCACTAGGATTATGTGAATTAATGTAGAGTCAGTTTCACACTTCTCTGTGTTGCTGTAGTGGTAGGCTTTTTTCTTGGGCTGCGAGAGGTTGTGAGTTCGACTCTGAGGCAAGGCCCATGGACTTTGTATGGCTGCATGTAATTGCCTAGTCCAATGGACTGTGTTGCCAATGAGTTTCCATTGGATTGATAGGCCAGGTACTGTCTTTTGCTTTCGTTTGGCCATGTTGTGTGCGCAGTCACTAGGATTATGTGAGTTAATGAAGAGTCAGTTTCAAACTTCTCTGTGTTGGTGTAGTGGTAGGCTCTTTGCTTTGGCTGCGAGAAGTTGTGGGTTTGACTCTAATGCAAGGTTCATGGACTTTGTATAACTGCATGTAATTGCCTAGTCCACTGGACTGTGTTGCCTATGAGTTTCCATTGGATTGATAGGCCAGGTATTGACTTTTGCTTTCGTTTGGCCATGTTGTGTGCGCAGTCACTAGGATTATGTGAATTAATGTAGAGTCAGTTTCACATTTCTCTGTGTTGGTGTAGTGGTAGGATCTTTGCTTGGGCTGCGAGAAGTTGTGGGTTTGACTCTGAGGCAAGGCCCATGGACTTTTTATGGCTGCATGTAATTGCCTAGTCCAATGGACTGTGTTGCCTATGAGTTTCCATTGGATTGATAGGCCAGGTATGGACTTTTGCTTTCGTTTGGCCATGTTGTGTGCGCAGTCACTAGGATTATGTGAATTAATGTAGAGGCAGGTTCACATTTCTCTGTGTTGGTGTAGTGGTAGGCTCTTTGCTTGAGCTGCGAGAGGTTGTGAGTTCGACTTTGAGGCAAGGCCCATGGACTTTGTATGGCTGCATGTTATTGCCTAGTCCAATGGACTGTGTTGCCTATGAGTTTCCATTGGATTGATAAGCCAGGTACTGTCTTTTGCTTTTGTTTAGCCATGTTGTGTGCGCAGTCGGTAGGATTATGTGAATTAATGTAGAATCAGTTTCCCACTTCTCTGTATTGGTGTAGTGGTAGGCTCTTTGCTTGGCTGCGAGAGGTTGTGGGTTTGACTCTGAAGCAAGGCCCATGGACTTTGTATGTCTCCATGTAATTGTCTAGTCCAATGGACTGTGTTGCCTATGAGTTTCCATTGGATTGATAGGCCAGGTACTGTCTTTTGCTTTTGTTTGGCCATGTTGTGTGCGCAGTCACTAGGATTATGTGAATTAATGTAGAGTCAGTTTCCAACTTCTCTGTGTTGGTTTAGTGGTAGGCTCTTTGCTTGTTCTCCAAGAGGTTGTGGGTTCGACTCTGAGGCAAGGCCCATGAACTTTGTATGGCTGCATGTATTTGCCTAGTCTAATGGACTGTGTTGCCTATGAGTTTCCATTGGATTGATAGGCCAGATAATGTCTTTTGCATTTGTTTCGCAATGTTGTGTGCACAGTCACTAGGATTATGTGAACTAATGTAAACTCAGTTTCCATCTTGTCTGTGTTGGTGTAGTGGTAGGCTCTTTGCTTGGGCTGCGACAAATTGTGGGTTTGACTCAGAGGCAAAGCCCATGGACTTTGTATGGCTGCATGTAATTGTTTAGTCCAATGGACTGTGTTGCCTATGAGTTTCCATTGGCTTGATAGGCCAAGTAATGTCTTTTGCTTTTGTTTGGCCATGTTGTGTGCGCAGTCTCTAGGAATATGTGAATTAATGTAGACGCACCTTCCTACTTTTTTGTGTTGGTGTAGTTGTAAGCTCTTTGCTTGTTCTGCCAGAGGTTGTGGGTTTGACTCTGAGGCAAGGCCCATGGACTTTGTATGGCTGCATGTAATTGCCTAGTCCAATGGACTATGTTGTATATGAGTTTCCATTGGATTGATAGGCCAGGGACTGTCTTTTGCTTTTGTTTGGCCATGTTGTGTGTGCAGTCACTAGGATTATGTGAATTTATGTTGAGTCAGTTTCGCTCTTCTCTGTGTTGGTTTAGTGGTAGGCTCTTTGCTTGGGCTACGAGAGGTTGTGGGTTCGACTCTGGGGCAAGGCCCATGGGCATTGTATGGCTGCATTTAATTGCCTAGTCTAATGTACTGTGTTACCTATGAGTTTCCATTGGATTGATAGGCCAGGTACTGTCTTTTGCTTTTGTTTGGCCATGTTGTGTGCGCAGTCACTAGGATTATGTGAATTAATGTAGAGTCGGTTTCCAACTTCTCTGTGTTGGTTTAGTGGTAGGCTCTTTGCTTGTTCTCCAAGAAGTTGTGGGTTCGACTCTGAGGCAAGGCCCATGAACTTTGTATGGCTGCATGTATTTGCCTAGTCTAATGGACTGTGTTGCCTATGAGTTTCCATTGGATTGATAGGCCAGGTATTGTCTTTTGTTTGGCCATGTTGTGTGCGCAGTCGGTAGGATTATGTGAATTAATGTAGAATCAGTTTCCCACTTATCTGTGTTGGTGTAGTGGTAGGCTCTTTGCTTGGCTGCGAGAGGTTGTGGGTTTGACTTTGAGGCAAGGCCCATGGACTTTGTATGTCTCCATGTAATTGTCTAGTTCAATGGACTGTGTTGCCTATGAGTTTCCATTGGCTTGATAGGCCAGGTAATGTCTTTTGCTTTTGTTTGGCCATGTTGTGTGCACATTCACTAGGATTATGTGAATTAATGTAGACGCAACTTCCTACTTCTTTGTGTTGGTGTAGTTGTAGGCTCTTTGCTTGTTCTGCCAGAGGTTGTGGGTTTGACTCTGAGGCAAGGCCCATGGACTTTGTATGGCTGCATGTAATTGCCAAGTCCAATGGACTGTGTTGCCTACGAGTTTCCATTGGATTGATAGGCCAGGTATTGTCTTTTGCTTTTGTTTGGCCATGTTGTGTGCGCAGTCACTAGGATTATGTGAATTAATGTAGATTCCGTTTCCCACTTCTCTGTGTTGGTGTAGTGGAAGCTGCTTTGCTTGGCTGCGAGAGGTTGTGGGTTTGACTCTGCGGCATGGCCCATGGACTTTGTATGGCTGCATGTAATCGCCTAGTTCAATGGACTGTGTTGCCTATGAGTTTCCATTGGCCTGATAGGCCAGGTAATGTCTTTTGCTTTTGTTTGGCCATGTTGTGTGCGCATTCACTAGGATTATGTGAATTAATGTAGACGCAGCTTCCTACTTCTTTGTGTTGGTGTAGTTGTAGGCTCTTTGCTTGTTCTGCCAGAGGTTGTGGGTTTGACTCTGAGGCAAGGCCCATGGACTTTGTGAGGCTGCATGTAATTGCCTATTCCAATAGGCTATGTTGTCTATGAGTTTCCATTGGATTGATAGGCAAGGGACTGTCTTTAGCTTTTGTTTGGCCATGTTGTGTGCGCAGTCACTAGGATTATGTGAATTTATGTTGAGTCAGTTTCGCACTTCTCTGTGTTGGTGTAGTGGTAGACTCTTTGCTTGGGCTGTAAGAGGTTGTGGGTTTGACTCTGAGGCAAGGCCCATGGACTTTGTATGGCTGCATGTAATTGCCTAGTCCAATGGATTGATAGGCCAGGTACTGTCATTTGTTTTCGTTTGGCCATGTTTTGTGCGCAGTCACTAGGATTATGTGAGTTAATGTAGAGACAGTTTCACACTTCTCTGTGTTGCTGAAGTGGTAGGCTTTTTTGTTGGGCTGCGAGAGGTTGTGAGTTCGACTCTGAGGCAAGGCCCATGGACTTTGTATGGCTGCATGTAATTGCATAGTCCAATGGACTGCGTTACCTATGAGTTTCCATTGGATTGATAGGCCAGGTGCTTTCTTTTGCTTTTGTTTGGCCATGTTGTGTGCACAGTCACTAGGAATATGTGAATTAATGTAGAGTCAGTTTCACATTTCTCTTTGTTGGTGTAGTGGTAGGCTCTTTGCTTGGGCTTTGAGAGGTTGTGGGTTTGACTCTGAGGCAAGGCCCATGGACTTTTTATGGCTGCATGTAATTGCCTAGTCCAATGGACTTTGTTGCCTATGAGTTTCCATTGGATTGATAGGCCAGGTATTGACTTTTGCTTTCGTTTGGCCATGTTGTGTGCGCAGTCACTAGGATTATGTGAATTAATGTAGAGTCAGTTTCACATTTCTCTGTGTTGGTGTAGTGGTAGGCTCTTTGCTTGGGCTGCGAGAGGTTGTGGGTTTGACTCTGAGGCAAGGCCCATGGACTTTTTATGGCTGCATGTAATTGCCTAGTCCAATGGACTGTGTTGCCTATGAGTTTCCATTGGATTGATAGGCCAGGTACTGTCTTTTGTTTTCGTTTGGCCATGTTGTGTGCGCACTCACTAGGATTATGTGAATTAATGTAGAGGCAGGTTCACATTTCTCTGTGTTGGTGTAGTGGTAGGCTCTTTGCTTGAGCTGCGAGAGGTTGTGGGTTTGACTCTGAGGCAAGGCCCATGGACTTTTTATGGCTGCATGTTATTGCCTAGTCCAATGGACTGTGTTGCCTATGAGTTTCCATTGGATTGATAAGCCAGGTACTGTCTTTTGCTTTTGTTTAGCCATGTTGTGTGCGCAGTCGGTAGGATTATGTGAATTAATGTAGAATCAGTTTCCAACTTCTCTGTGTTGGTTTAGTGGTAGGCTCTTTGCTTGTTCACCAAGAGGTTGTGGGTTCGACTCTGAGGCAAAGCCCATGAACTTTGTATGGCTGCATGTATTTGCCTAGTCTAATGGACTGTGTTGCCTATGAGTTTCCATTGGATTGATAGGCCAGATAATGTCTTTTGCATTTGTTTCGCCATGTTGTGTGCACAGTCACTAGGATTATGTGAACTAATGTAAACTCAGTTTCCAACTTGTCTGTGTTGTTGTAGTGGTAGGCTCTTTGCTTGGGATGCGAGAAATTGTGGGTTTGACTCTGAGGCAAAGCCCATGGACTTTGTATGGCTGCATGTAATTGTTTAGTCCAATGGACTGTGTTGCCTATGAGTTTCCATTGGCTTGATAGGCCAGGTAATGTCTTTTGCTTTTGTTTGGCCATGTTGTGTGCGCAGTCGCTAGGAATATGTAAATTAATGTAGACGCAGCTTCCTACTTTTTTGTGTTGGTGTAGTTGTAAGCTCTTTGCTTGTTCTGCCAGAGGTTGTGGGTTTGACTCTGAGGCAAAGCCCATGGACTTTGTATGGCTGCATGTAATTGCCTAGTCCAATGGACTATGTTGTATATGAGTTTCCATTGGATTGATAGGCCAGGGACTGTCTTTTGCTTTTGTTTGGCCATGTTGTGTGCACAGTCACTAGGATTATGTGAACTAATGTAAACTCTGTACCAACTTCTCTGTGTTGGTGTAGTGGTAGGCTCTTTGCTTGGGCTACAAGAGGTTGTGGGTTCGACTCTGAGGCAAGGCCCATGGACTTTGTATGGCTGCATGTAATTGCCTAGTCCAATTGATTGCTTTGCCTATGAGTTTCTATTGGATTTATAGGCCAGGTAATGTCTTTTGCTTTTGTTTGGCCATGTTGTGTGCGCAGTCACTAGGATTATGTGAATTAATGTAGAATCAGTTTTCCACTTCTCTGTGTTGGTGTATTTGTAGGCTCTTTGCTTGGGCTACAAGAGGTTGTGGGTTCGACTCTGGGGCAAGGCCCATGGGCTTTGTATGGCTGCATGTATTTGCCTAGTCTAATGGACTGTGTTGCCTTTGAGTTTCCATTGGATTGATAGGCCAGGTATTTTCTTTTGTTTGGCCATGTTGTGTGCGCAGTCGGTAGGATTATGTGAATTAATGTAGAATCAGTTTCCCACTTCTCTGTGTTGGTGTAGTGGTAGGCTCTTTGCTTGGCTGCGAGAGGTTGTGGGTTTGACTCTGAGGCAAAGCCCATGGACTTTGTATGGCTGCATGTAATTGCCTAGTCCAATGGACTATGTTGTATATGAGTTTCCATTGGATTGATAGGCCAGGGACTGTCTTTTGCTTTTGTTTGGCCATGTTGTGTGCACAGTCACTAGGATTATGTGAACTAATGTAAACTCTGTACCAACTTCTCTGTGTTGGTGTAGTGGTAGGCTCTTTGCTTGGGCTACAAGAGGTTGTGGGTTCGACTCTGAGGCAAGGCCCATGGACTTTGTATGGCTGCATGTAATTGCCTAGTCCAATTGATTGCTTTGCCTATGAGTTTCTATTGGATTTATAGGCCAGGTAATGTCTTTTGCTTTTGTTTGGCCATGTTGTGTGCGCAGTCACTAGGATTATGTGAATTAATGTAGAATCAGTTTTCCACTTCTCTGTGTTGGTGTATTTGTAGGCTCTTTGCTTGGGCTACAAGAGGTTGTGGGTTCGACTCTGGGGCAAGGCCCATGGGCTTTGTATGGCTGCATGTATTTGCCTAGTCTAATGGACTGTGTTGCCTTTGAGTTTCCATTGGATTGATAGGCCAGGTATTTTCTTTTGTTTGGCCATGTTGTGTGCGCAGTCGGTAGGATTATGTGAATTAATGTAGAATCAGTTTCCCACTTCTCTGTGTTGGTGTAGTGGTAGGCTCTTTGCTTGGCTGCGAGAGGTTGTGGGTTTGACTCTGAGGCAAGGCCCATGGACTTTGTATGTCTCCATGTAATTGTCTAGTCCAATGGACTGTGTTGCCTATGAGTTTCTATTGGATTTATAGGCCAGGTACTGTCTTTTGCTTTTGTTTGGCCATGTTGTGTGCGCAGTCACTAGGATTATGTGAATTAATGTAGAGTCAGGTTCACATTTCTCTGTGTTGGTGTAGTTGTAGGCTCTTTGCTAGAGCTGCGAGAGGTTGTGAGTTCAACTTTGAGGCAAGGCCCATGGACTTTGTATGGCTGCATGTTATTGCCTAGTCCAATGGACTATGTTACCTATGAGTTTCAATTGGAATGATAGGCCAGGTACTGTCTTTTGCTTTTGTTTGGCCATGTTGTGTGCGCAGTCACTAGGATTATGTGAATTAATGTAGAGTCAGTTTCACACTTCTCTGTGTTGATGTAGTGGTAGGCTTTTTTCTTGGGCTGCGAGTGGTTGTGAGTTCGACTCTGAGGCAAGGCCCATGGACTTTGTATGGCTGCATGTAATTGCCTAGTCCAATGGACTATGTTGTCTATGAGTTTCCATTGGATTGATAGGCCAGGGACTGTCTATTGCTTTTGTTTGGCCATGTTGTGTGCGCAGTCACTAGGATTATGTGAATTTATGTTGAGTCAATTTCGCACTTCTCTGTGTTGGTGTAGTGGTAGGCTCTTTGCTTGGGCTTTGAGAGGTAGTGGTTTTGACTCTGAGGCAAGGCCCATGGACTTTGTATGGCTGCATGTTATTGCCTAGTCCAAAGGATTGCGTTGCCTATGAGTTTCCATTGGATTAATAGGCCAGGTACTGTCTTTTGCTTTTGTTTGGCCATGTTGTGTGCGCAGTCACTAGGATTATGTGAATTAATGTAGAGTCATTCACCTAATTCTCTGTGTTGGTGTAGTGGTAGTCTCTTTGCTTAAGCTGCGAGAGGTTGTGGGTTCGACTCTGAGGCAAGGCCCATGGAGTTTGTATGGCTGCATGTAATCGCCTAGTTCAATTGACTGTGTTGCCTATGAGTTCCCATCGGATTGATAGGCCAGGTACTGTCTTTTGCTTTTGTTTGGCCATGTTGTGTGCGCAGTCACTAGGATTATGTGAACTAATGTAAACTCAGATTCCAACTTCTCTGTGTTGGTGTAGTGGTAGGCTCTTTGCTTGGGCTGCGAGAAATTGTGGGTTCGACTCTGAGGCAAGGCCCATGGAGTTTGTATGGCTGCATGTAATCGCCTAGTTCAATTGACTGTGTTGCCTATGAGTTTCCATTGGCTTGATAGGCTAGGTAATGTCTTCTGCTTTTGTTTGGCCATGTTGTGTGCGCAGTCACTAGGATTATGTGAATTAATGTAGACGCAGCTTCCTACTTCTTTGTGTTTTTGTAGTTGTAGGCTCTTTGCTTGTTCTGCCAGAGGTTGTGGGTTTGACTCTGAGGCAAGGCCCATGGACTTTGTATGGCTGCATGTAATTGCCTAGTCCAATGGACTATGTTGCCTATGAGTTTCCATTGGATTGATAGGCCAGGTACTGCCTTTTGCTTT
Source organism: Anomaloglossus baeobatrachus (assembly GCF_048569485.1). Taxonomy (NCBI): domain Eukaryota; kingdom Metazoa; phylum Chordata; class Amphibia; order Anura; family Aromobatidae; genus Anomaloglossus; species Anomaloglossus baeobatrachus. The sequence continues at coordinate 376,201 of NW_027443047.1, forward strand.
TGTTTGACCATGTTGTGTGCGCAGTCACTAGGGTTATGGGAATTAATGTAGAGTCAGTTTCCCACTTCTCTGTGTTGGTGTAGTGGTAGGCTCTTTGCTTGGGCTGCGAGAGGTTGTGGGTTCGACTCTAATGCAAGGCTCATGGACTTTGAATGGCTGCATGTAATTGCTTAGTCCAATGGACTGTGTTGCCTATGAGTTTCTATTGGATTGATAGGCCAGTTACTGTCTTTTGTTTTCGTTTGGCCATGTTGTGTGCGCAGTCACTAGGATTATGTGAAATAATGTAGAGTCAGGTTTACATTTCTCTGTGTTGGTGTAGTGGTAGGCTCTTTGCTTGAGCTGCGAGAGGTTGTGAGTTCGACTTTGAGGCAAGGCCCATGGACTTTGTATGGCTGCATGTAATTGCCTAGTCCAATTGATTGCTTTGCCTATGAGTTTCTATTGGATTGATAGGCCAGGTACTGTCTTTTTCTTTTGTTTGGCAATGTTGTGTGCGCAGTCACTAGGATTATGTGAATTAATGTAGAGTCATTCACCTACTTCTCTGTGTTGGTGTAGTGGTAGTCTCTTTGCTTAAGCTGCAAGAGGTTGTGGGTTCGACTCTGAGGCAAGGCCCCTGGAGTTTGTATGGCTGCATGTAATTGCCTATTTCAATTAACTGTTTTGCCTATGAGTTCCCATTGGATTGATAGGCCAGGTACTGTCTTTTGCTTTTGTTTGGCCATGTTGTGTGCGCAGTCACTAGGATTATGTGAACTAATGTAAACTCAGTTTCCAACTTCTCTGTCTTGGTGTAGTGGTAGGCTCTTTGCTTGGGCTGCGAGAAATTGTGGGTTTGACTCTGAGGCAAAGCCCATGGACTTTATATGGCTGCGTGTAATTGCCTAGTCCAATGGACTGTGTTGCCTATGAGTTTCCATTGGATTGATTGGCCAGGTATTATCTTTTGTTTGGTTATGTTGTGTGCGCAGTCGGTAGGATTATGTGAATTAATGTAGAATCAGTTTCCCAGTTCTCTGTGTTGCTGTAGTGGAAGGCTCTTTGCTTAGCTGCAAGAGGTTGTGGGTTTGACTCTGAGGCAAGGCCCATGGAGTTTGTATGGCTGCATGTAATTGCCTAGTTCAATTAACTGTGTTGCCTATGAGTTCCCATTGGATTGATAGGCCAGGTACTGTCTTTTGCTTTTGTTTGGCCATGTTGTGTGCACAGTCACTAGGATTATGTGAACTAATGTAAACTCTGTACCAACTTCTCTGTGTTGGTGTAGTGGTAGGCTCTTTGCTTGGGCTACAAGAGGTTGTGGGTTCGACTCTGAGGCAAGGCCCATGGACTTTGTATGGCTGCATGTAATTGCCTAGTCCAATTGATTGCTTTGCCTATGAGTTTCTATTGGATTTATAGGCCAGGTAATGTCTTTTGCTTTTGTTTGGCCATGTTGTGTGCGCAGTCACTAGGATTATGTGAATTAATGTAGAATCAGTTTTCCACTTCTCTGTGTTGGTGTATTTGTAGGCTCTTTGCTTGGGCTACAAGAGGTTGTGGGTTCGACTCTGGGGCAAGGCCCATGGGCTTTGTATGGCTGCATGTATTTGCCTAGTCTAATGGACTGTGTTGCCTATGAGTTTCCATTGGATTGATAGGCCAGGTATTTTCTTTTGTTTGGCCATGTTGTGTGCGCAGTCGGTAGGATTATGTGAATTAATGTAGAATCAGTTTCCCACTTCTCTGTGTTGGTGTAGTGGTAGGCTCTTTGCTTGGCTGCGAGAGGTTGTGGGTTTGACTCTGAGGCAAGGCCCATGGACTTTGTATGTCTCCATGTAATTGTCTAGTCCAATGGACTGTGTTGCCTATGAGTTTCTATTGGATTTATAGGCCAGGTACTGTCTTTTGCTTTTGTTTGGCCATGTTGTGTGCGCAGTCACTAGGATTATGTGAATTAATGTAGAGTCAGGTTCACATTTCTCTGTGTTGGTGTAGTTGTAGGCTCTTTGCTAGAGCTGCGAGAGGTTGTGAGTTCAACTTTGAGGCAAGACCCATGGACTTTGTATGGCTGCATGTTATTGCCTAGTCCAATGGACTATGTTACCTATGAGTTTCAATTGGAATGATAGGCCAGGTACTGTCTTTTGCTTTTGTTTGGCCATGTTGTGTGCGCAGTCACTAGGATTATGTGAATTAATGTAGAGTCAGTTTCACACTTCTCTGTGTTGATGTAGTGGTAGGCTTTTTTCTTGGGCTGCGAGTGGTTGTGAGTTCGACTCTGAGGCAAGGCCCATGGACTTTGTATGGCTGCATGTAATTGCCTAGTCCAATGGACTATGTTGTCTATGAGTTTCCATTGGATTGATAGGCCAGGGACTGTCTATTGCTTTTGTTTGGCCATGTTGTGTGCGCAGTCACTAGGATTATGTGAATTTATGTTGAGTCAATTTCGCACTTCTCTGTGTTGGTGTAGTGGTAGGCTCTTTGCTTGGGCTTTGAGAGGTAGTGGTTTTGACTCTGAGGCAAGGCCCATGGACTTTGTATGGCTGCATGTTATTGCCTAGTCCAAAGGATTGCGTTGCCTATGAGTTTCCATTGGATTAATAGGCCAGGTACTGTCTTTTGCTTTTGTTTGGCCATGTTGTGTGCGCAGTCACTAGGATTATGTGAATTAATGTAGAGTCATTCACCTAATTCTCTGTGTTGGTGTAGTGGTAGACTCTTTGCTTAAGCTGCGAGAGGTTGTGGGTTCGACTCTGAGGCAAGGCCCATGGAGTTTGTATGGCTGCATGTAATCGCCTAGTTCAATTGACTGTGTTGCCTATGAGTTCCCATCGGATTGATAGGCCAGGTACTGTCTTTTGCTTTTGTTTGGCCATGTTGTGTGCGCAGTCACTAGGATTATGTGAACTAATGTAAACTCAGATTCCAACTTCTCTGTGTTGGTGTAGTGGTAGGCTCTTTGCTTGGGCTGCGAGAAATTGTGGGTTCGACTCTGAGGCAAGGCCCATGGAGTTTGTATGGCTGCATGTAATCGCCTAGTTCAATTGACTGTGTTGCCTATGAGTTTCCATTGGCTTGATAGGCTAGGTAATGTCTTCTGCTTTTGTTTGGCCATGTTGTGTGCGCAGTCACTAGGATTATGTGAATTAATGTAGACGCAGCTTCCTACTTCTTTGTGTTTTTGTAGTTGTAGGCTCTTTGCTTGTTCTGCCAGAGGTTGTGGGTTTGACTCTGAGGCAAGGCCCATGGACTTTGTATGGCTGCATGTAATTGCCTAGTCCAATGGACTATGTTGCCTATGAGTTTCCATTGGATTGATAGGCCAGGTACTGCCTTTTGCTTTTGTTTGACCATGTTGTGTGCGCAGTCACTAGGGTTATGGGAATTAATGTAGAGTCAGTTTCCCACTTCTCTGTGTTGGTGTAGTGGTAGGCTCTTTGCTTGGGCTGCGAGAGGTTGTGGGTTCGACTCTAATGCAAGGCTCATGGACTTTGAATGGCTGCATGTAATTGCTTAGTCCAATGGACTGTGTTGCCTATGAGTTTCTATTGGATTGATAGGCCAGTTACTGTCTTTTGTTTTCGTTTGGCCATGTTGTGTGCGCAGTCACTAGGATTATGTGAAATAATGTAGAGTCAGGTTTACATTTCTCTGTGTTGGTGTAGTGGTAGGCTCTTTGCTTGAGCTGCGAGAGGTTGTGAGTTCGACTTTGAGGCAAGGCCCATGGACTTTGTATGGCTGCATGTAATTGCCTAGTCCAATTGATTGCTTTGCCTATGAGTTTCTATTGGATTGATAGGCCAGGTACTGTCTTTTTCTTTTGTTTGGCAATGTTGTGTGCGCAGTCACTAGGATTATGTGAATTAATGTAGAGTCATTCACCTACTTCTCTGTGTTGGTGTAGTGGTAGTCTCTTTGCTTAAGCTGCAAGAGGTTGTGGGTTCGACTCTGAGGCAAGGCCCCTGGAGTTTGTATGGCTGCATGTAATTGCCTATTTCAATAAACTGTTTTGCCTATGAGTTCCCATTGGATTGATAGGCCAGGTACTGTATTTTGCTTTTGTTTGGCCATGTTGTGTGCGCAGTCACTAGGATTATGTGAACTAATGTAAACTCAGTTTCCAACTTCTCTGTCTTGGTGTAGTGGTAGGCTCTTTGCTTGGGCTGCGAGAAATTGTGGGTTTGACTCTGAGGCAAAGCCCATGGACTTTATATGGCTGCGTGTAATTGCCTAGTCCAATGGACTGTGTTGCCTATGAGTTTCCATTGGATTGATTGGCCAGGTATTATCTTTTGTTTGGTTATGTTGTGTGCGCAGTCGGTAGGATTATGTGAATTAATGTAGAATCAGTTTCCCAGTTCTCTGTGTTGCTGTAGTGGAAGGCTCTTTGCTTAGCTGCAAGAGGTTGTGGGTTTGACTCTGAGGCAAGGCCCATGGAGTTTGTATGGCTGCATGTAATTGCCTAGTTCAATTAACTGTGTTGCCTATGAGTTCCCATTGGATTGATAGGCCAGGTACTGTCTTTTGCTTTTGTTTGGCCATGTTGTGTGCGCAGTCACTAGGATTATGTGAATTAATGTAGACGCAGCTTCCTACTTCTTTGTGTTGGTGAAGTTGTAGGCTCTTTGCTTGTTCTGCCAGAGATTGTGGGTATGACTCTGAGGCAAGGCCCATGGACTTTGTATGGCTGCATGTAATTGCGTAGTCCATTGGACTATGTTGTCTATGAGTTTCCATTGGATTGATAGGCCAGGGACTGTCTTTTGTTTTCGTTTGGTCATGTTGTGTGCGCAGTCACTAGGATTATGTGAATTAATGTAGAGTCATTCTCTTCTCTGTGTTGGTGTAGTGGTAGGCTCTTTCCTTGGGTTACAAGAAGTTGTGGGTTTGACTTTGAGGCAAAGCCCTTGGACTTTGTATGGCTGCATGTAATTGCCTAGTCCAATGGACTGTGTTGCCTATGAGTTTTCATTGAATGAATAGGCCAGGTATTGTCTTTTGTTTGGCCATGTTGTGTGCGCAGTCGGTAGGATTATGTGAATTAATGTAGAATCAGTTTCCCACTTCTCTGTGTTAGTGTAGTGGGAGGCTTTTTGCTTGGCTGCGAGAAGTTGTGGGTTTGACTCTGAGGCAAGGCCCATGGACTTTGTATGTCTCCATGTAATTGTCTAGTCCAATGGACTGTGTTGCCTATGAGTTTCCATTGGATTGATAGGCCAGGTACTGTCTTTTGCTTTTGTTTGGCCATGTTGTGTGCGCAGTCACTAGGATTATGTGAATTAATGTAGAAATGGTTTTCCACTTCTCTGTGTTGGTGTATTGGTAGGCTCTTTGCCTTGGCTATGAGAGGTTGTGGGTTTGACTCTGGGGCAAGGCCCATGGGCTTTGTATGGCTGCATGTAATTGCCTAGTCCAATGTACTGTGTTACCTATGAGTTTCCGTTGGATTGATAGGCCACGTACTGTCTTTTGCTTTTGTTTGGCCATGTTGTGTGCGCAGTCACTAGGATTATGTTAATTAATGTAGAGTCGGTTTCCAACTTCTCTGAGTTGGTTTAGTGGTAGGCTCTTTGCTTGTTCTCCAAGAGGTTGTGGGTTCGACTCTGAGGCAATGCCCATGAACTTTACATGGCTGCATGTAAGTGCCTAGTCTAATGGACTGTGTTGCCTATGAGTTTCCATTGGATTGATAGGCCAGATAATGTCTTTTGCATTTGTTTGGCCATGTTGTGTGCGTAGTCACTAGGATTATGTGAATTAATGTAGAGTCATTCACCTACTTCTCTGTGTTGGTGTAGTGGTAGGCTCTTTGCCCTGGCTACGAGAGTTTGTGGGTTCGACTCTGGGGCAAGACCCATGGGCTTTGTATGGCTGCATGTAATTGCCTAGTCCAATGTACTGTGTTACCTATGAGTTTCCATTGGATTGATAGGCTAGGTACTGTCTTTTGCTTTTGTTTGGCCATGTTGTGTGCGCAGTCACTAGGATTATGTTAATTAATGTAGAGTCGGTTTCCAACTTCACTGAGTTGGTTTAATGGTAGGCTCTTTGCTTGTTCTCCAAGAGGTTGTGGGTTCGACTCTGAGGCAAGGCCCATGAACTTTGTTTGGCTGCATGTAATTGCCTAGTCTAATGGACTGTGTTGCCTATGAGTTTCCATTTGATTGAATGGCCAGGTACTGTCTTTTGTTTTCGTTTGGCCATGTTGTGTGCGCAGTCACTAGGATTATGTGAATTAATGCTATTGGATTTTTCAAGTCAGTATTCACACAGCAGTTTCTGCTATTTCATGTATTCCCCTTACATAGTCACTGGTGTGCATACCTTATCTCCCCATAGTGATGTTTTTTTAGGTTTTTGCACCCAGTTCGGACTTAGAATGGTGTTCCAAACGTTATTCCTATTTGTTAGTATTTTTTCGTTTGTGAACCCTCCCCAACCACACCTATTGCCAATCCATAACATACGCATAAATAGCCTGGGTCTCAGCTTCCCATACACGGTAGGTTTTTTAACTGCATGAGAGGACACACACAAGCTAGGGACCCCAACGTAGAGAAATACTTTGGCGTAGTGTTGGGGCTCTATTGCATTGATCAATTCAGTAGCTAAATTTCTCTTGATTCATATGTTCATGGCAGTAATGCAGATTCCATTTTTCACATATTCACTCTTGCATATAGCTATTGAATTTTTCAAGTCAGTATTCACACAGCAGTTTCTGCTATTTCATGTATTCCCCTTACATAGTCACTGGTGTGCATACCTTATCTCCCCATAGTGCCTGGGATCTGACCCAGACACTAGCAGTTTTGCACTCCTACCCAAAACTGGGCTGTCCCCTGAACTCACTACCTCCACGGTTCAACTCTTAACTGAACTTCAACTAACTAACTGGTTTTCCCACCTCCAGGCCTGTGAACTCCTTGGTGGGTGGGGCCAACCGCCTGGCACCGCCCCACCTGGTGTGGACATCAGCCCCTGGAGGGAGGCAACAACGGTTTTGTGTCTGACTAGTGTAACTATCCGGGAAAGGGGGTGTGTGTGTGTGTTATGTCTGTGACTAACTGGCTAGTCCAGGGCGTCACACTTGCACCCCTTTCTTGTGATGTGAAGGTGTGTAGTCAGTGCCTACGTGTAATTCCTGACACCACTCCTCTGGCTGACTTGGTGAGCTGTCACTGACTGGGTGGGGTGCAGTAATGGTGGATGCTGCTGCTGCTTGGATAGCATGTGTATCTACTGTGAACAGCTTATCAATGGTGGCAAATCGGGGCAGCTTAACCTCTTGCTCTCCGCAGTTCAACACTCTCACGCGCACTCTTCCCTTCCGTATTAATGAATAAAACTGTGATATAAATAGTATATAGATACCCCACAAATGCAGATAAAGGTAGGTTATGGGAAAAGGGAGAAGAGGGAAACAGGAAAATAGTGTAATAAAGTATACCTTCCAGGGGGGAGAGGAAATGGCAGCACAGCCAGTGGAGGTGAAGCAAGGGGAAGCCTGCAACTAAATTGTTGAGAGCATTATCACATGGTGACTGAGCCTGATTGTAACGGGAGCATAGAGGTGCCGATCCTGTCTTACCTGCGTTGGTGTAGAAGTGGGTTTCCAGTGGTGGAGTCAGCTGTGTGCAGTGGTGGCTGTGGGTTCTTTTATGTGCGACCGTAGTAATAGCTGCGCCCACTTCCTGTATGGGAGTGGAATGCAGTGAGGCTAATGGAACGCACGTCCACGTGCCGCGCCCCTGAAGGTAATACCGATCATTGAATACAAAAAAATTTCTCATACTACTGTATGGGGGTCCCTATATTTAATATGATATCCAAGCCACAGCATCCACCGTTACTTCACCACACCCATTCAGTGACAGCTCACCAAGTCAACCAGAGGAGTGGTGTAAGGAATTACACGTAGGCACTGACTCCACACCTTCACATCACAAGAAGCGGGTCCACAGGGTAGTGCAAGAATACGAGCAAGTCTTCAGCAAACATCCGCTAGACTTTGGGAGAATAAAAGGGGTCCATATTCATGGTTTAAGAACTTGGGTTCTAACGTGCCCAGAGTATGCTCCACTCTATGCTCCCTTTACAATCAGGCTCAGTCACCATGTGATAACGCTCTCAACTCTTTAGTTGCAGGCTTCCTTTTGCTTCACCTCCACTGGCTGTGCTGCCATTTCCTCTCACCCCCAGAAGGTATACTTTATTACACTATTTTCCTCTTTCCCTGTTCCCCCTTTTCCCATAACCTACCTTTATTTACAATTGTGGGGTATCTATATGATATTTACATCATAGTTTTATTCATTAGTGCGGAAGGGAAGAGTGCCCGTGAGAGTGTTAAACTGCGGAGAGCAGGAGGTTAAGCTGCCCCGACTTGCCACCATTGATAAGCTGTTCACAGTAGATACACATGCTATCCAAGTAGCAGCATCCACTATTACTGCACCCCACCCAGTCAGTGACTGCTCACCAAGTCAGCCAGAGGAGTGGTGTAAGGAATTACACGTAGGCACTGACTCCACACCTTCACATCACAAGAAGCGGGTCCACAGGGTAGTGCAAGAATACGAGCGAGCAAGTCTTCAGCAAACATCCGCTAGATTTTGGGGGAATAAAAGGGGTCCAACACTACATCCCCACAGGTGCACACCCACCCATCAAAGAGAGCTATAAGCCAATACCACCTTCACATTACCAGTGTACCAAGGACATGTTGAGCAACATGAAGGCGGCTGGGGTTATCCGTGACAGTTGTAGCCTTTGGGCAGCTCCGTTGGTCCTGTTAAAGAAGAAGGACAGCACCACTCCCCCGTATTGAGGAATCGCTAGCTGCATTGAGAACTGCAAATTATTTTTCTACCCTTGATCTCACTAGTCACTATTGGCTAGTGTCCGTTGCTGAGGCAGACCGGGGGAAGACCGCCTTTGCCACCCCTATGGCGCTGGAGGTCGGCAGACTGTTGTTCAAAAGCAGTGTCTGACGAACAAATTTGCTTCATCCTGAGGAACTGGCCAGTCGGTACGGCCCGGATGGTGGAGGGGGTATGAGCAGAAGAAGCATGCAGCAGTGCGTTGACTGATGTTTCCTTCCTATGGACGTCGGTCTGAACAATTCGCTCAGAACCGAATGAAATTTTAATATCCAGGAAGTCAACGCAACTGCTGCTATGCTTATGCGTCAATCTGATGTTAAAGGTGTTGTTATTAAGTTCCTCCATAAATGTCTCGAGCTGCTCCACAGTGCCCTGCCAAAAAATCAAAATATCATCAATATACCTTAGCCAGCACTGCACATGGGCGCCAGCCCCTGCACCTCCGTCACCAAAAACCAACCAATCCCAGTACCTCTGCCTTCTATCTAGGTGCCTTGAGTTATGTCCTGTAAACTGTCACAGCGACCCAGACACACATGTGTAGTAGGGGAATATCCCTGCTGAGATGCCAGTGCTAGAGCACTCGTTTGCTGTGGAGTTGAACGCTATGTGAGCAGTTCTTACCTTCAATGAGCAGAAGTCTCTTTTTTCAGATTTCAATATCTCTGTGGGTATCTGGCAGAAATATGGAATACTCTTTACTGCTAAGACCCTGTACACCACTCCCACTAAAGGGGGCTTTACACGCTGCGACATCGCTAATGCGGAGTCGTTGGGGTCACGGAATTTGTGACGCACATCCGGCCGCATTAGCGATGTTGCTGCGTGTGACACCGATGAGCGATTTTGCATCGTTGCAAAAACGTGCAAAATCGCTCATCGGTGACATGGGTCTCCATTCTCGATTATCGTTACTGCAGCAGTAACGATGTAGTTCGTCGCTCCTGCGGCAGCACACATCACTCCGTGTGACACCGCAGAAACGAGGAACCTCTCCTTACCTGCCTCCCAGCCGCTATGAGGAAGGAAGGAGGTGGGCGGGATGTTCCGGCCACTCATCTCCGCCCCTCCGCTGCTATTGGGCGGTCGCTCAGTGACGTCGCTGTGACGCCGCACGGACCGCCCCCTTAGAAAGGAGGCGGTTCGCCGGTCACAGCGACGTCGCCGGTCAGGTAAGTATGTGTGACGGGTCTGGTCGGTGTTGTGCGGCATGGGCAGCGATTTGCCCGTGTCGCGCAACAGATGGGGCGGGTACCCACACTAGCGATATCGGGACCGATATCGCAGTGTGTAAAGTAGCCTTTAGTCACATGACCAAGACTGTATCTGTGTCCCTACAACACACTTGAGACAAATGTGTGTGTGAGCCTGCATTGTGGGGTATATATAATATATTATAGAGCTGGGAAGGATCATTCTAAGCAGTGAGCTGTTCCAGTATTTGTAGGAAAATACCCAGTAGAAGCATCAAACACAGCACCAATACCTCCCATCAGTATCCCACCACAGTGCCATGTAACCCATGCCCTACACTCCCATCTACACCAATACTATACAGGCACAAACTAGTATATCTGACTAAAAGCCCCCAAAATATGAAGAACGGCCTATAGTTGAGTGTGGATATAAAATCTATGTGAGCAGAGCTAGAATAGAAATCACTGATCGCATTGAAGTCATTCTGACCATAAATCACCATGATAACAAGGTGAGGAGTTGTGTGTTACTGCTGGGAGGAAAGGGTTAACAGTGGAATATTAAGGTGCATTTCTGTGTGCAGTGTTACTAGTCAATGTAACAATTCAATATGAGCTGCTCTTGGTGCCGGGGGAGGGAGATGCTCTCCTGAGCAAGATAGATGGGGAATGAACATGATATCTATATAGTGTAAGGCAGGGGGTCTCAAACTCGGCTGGGTGTATGGGCCGCACAGAGGAAAAAAATAATTTGGGGGGCTGCATTCTTTGCAGGACAAAGTGACATTTTTATTGGTACCATATATATATATTTTTTTCACACACCTTTGGATGACTGATTTTCAACATTTTTCACTTGTTTATTATAACAAATAGCGTTTTGTGAAGGGAATGCTTTGCCTACTTCCGTGACTATGGCCTTCCGGAACTGCTGCATTTTGGCTGACCTCTCCGCCTCGGGAATAAGAGACATAAAGTTCTCCTTGTAGCGTGGGTCTAACAGTGTTACCAACCAGTAATGATTGTCGGCCAAGATGTTCTTAACGCGAGGGTCACGAGACAGGCAGCTTACCATAAAGTCATCCATGTGCGCCAGACTCTTAACAGCCATCACTTCAGTATCCAGACCAACACGATGACTGAACATGCTGTCCTCCTCCTTCTCCTCCTCCTCCTCCTCCTCCTCCTCCTCATCATCTACCCTGTCCTCTGGCCAGCCACGCTGAACTGAGCATATGATTGGTATGCATGTCATATCCTCAATTTGGCCGGAGAGTTGCTCCATGTCTTCATCCTCCTCCTCGTCATAGTCCTCCACTGCACGTTGTGATGAGACGAGGCTGGACTGTGTGTTATCACCCACACCCACTACTGTTTCTTGCTCCAACTCATCGTGTTCCGCCTGCAATGCATCATGTTTGGTTTTGAGCAGAGACCGTTTTAGAAGGCAGAGAAGCGGTATGGTGACGCTAATAATGGCGTCATCGCCGCTCACCATCTTGGTGGAGTCCTCAAAGTTTTGGAGGATGGTACATAGGTCGGACATCCATCTCCACTCCTCAGGTGTTATGTGTGGAGTTTGACCCATTTCCCGACGGCTTAGGTGATGCAGGTACTCAACAACTGCCCTCTTCTGCTCACATATCCTGATCAACATGTGCAGAGTTGAATTCCAACGCGTGGGGACATCACACACCAGTCTGTGAGCCGGAAGATGCAAACAACGCTGAAAGCCGGCAAGGCCGGCTGAAGCAGTAGGTGACTTTCGAAAATGTGCAGACAGGCAGCGAACTTTTACCAGCAGATCAGACAGCTCTGGGTATGACTTTAGAAACCGCTGAACCACGAGGTTGAGCACATGGGCCATGCATGGAACATGTGTCAGCTGGCCTCGCCTCAAAGCCGCCACCAGGTTCCGGCCATTGTCACACACAACCTTTCCTGGCTTTAGGTTCAGAGGTGTGAGCCAGTGATCTGCATGCTGTTTTAGAGCTGTCCACACCTCTTCTGCATTGTGGGGTTTGTCACCTATGCAGATTAGCTGCAGCACAGTCTGTTGCCGCTTCGCCGAGGCAGTGCTGCAGTGCTTCCAGCTTGGGACTGGTGTGGAGGGTAAAGTGGATGAGGATGCGCAGGAGGAGGAGGAGGCTGAAGAGCATGACATTCCGGAGCTGTAGAGTGTGGGTGAAACCCTGACTGAGGTAGGGCCTGCAAACCTTGGTGTGGGAAGGACTTGTTCCGTTCCTCGCTCAAACTGGGTCCCAGCTGGGCTGGGCTGGGTCCCTACCCGGCTGGGTAGGGCGTTGTGGGGGGTTTGTCTATCTCCGTTTGAGGTGAGTTTGTTTAAGTTAGCCTTTCTTTGGCGTTTTTTGGAGCCCTGCGGGTTGGGGAGTTGGTATCGCCCAGTAAGGCGTTCCCCGGGGGCTTGGATTGGGGTGACATTATGTCAGTGGAAAACGGAGTTGAATTTTGGATTAGGAAATCGAAAACTGATCAGAGAGGTGTGGGTAGACTAGTCCGTTTGGGGATGGTTGTGGCATCTGATATGTGCCCGTTCAAGTGTCTCGGGAATTTTCAACAGATCCGTCCGAAGGTGGATGGCCCCTTATTATGTCACGAGGATGGGTCCTTTTTATCGAGATACCAATTTGTGAGTGTTTTTAGGGCATGTTTGAAGTCGTTGGGGTTAGATCCGAAGTCTTTCGGATTGGGGCAGCGACGGAGGCCTCTATATGCGGCCTACCGGAGGAGACAGTTAAGCAGATTGGTAGGTGGAAGTCGCAGCGCTTTAAGTCGTATGTACGTCCCCAGGTGGTTGTTGGCAATTGAGGGGAAAAGGGGGGGTATTAGGGTAGCAATGGGGGGGGTGAGAGTGTGTGTTTTTTGTCAATTTGGTTTGGTGAGGCAATAAAATGGTGTCGTCTGTACATTTTGTATTGCAGAAGCACCCCCTCTTCCTTCCCTGGTCTGGATCCTTGGCCACTCTTATGTGTATTGGGGAGCCCGACGAGCGGACGCGAGATGGAACGGGAGACAGCTAGGTTTTGAGAAGGACCTGGCTCTCGTGCGATGGCTCGGTGTTCGGGGGTTAGGGTGGAACAGGGTGTTGCAGGAGGTGCATAGATACGCCCGGTTGGACAGACCTCCTGACATGTTAGTGTTGCATGCCGGGGGGAATGATTTGGGTGGGCGTCCTTTTCGAATCTTGATAAAGGACATCAAACATGATTTGTTACGGTTATGGGTGTCGTTTCCAGGTCTAACGATAGTCTGGTCGGAGATAGTAGCGAGAAAGAGTTGGCAGAAAGCGCGGTCAGTTGACAGGTTGAACAAGGCGCGGGCGAAGGTTAATAGGGCGATCTCGAAGTTTGTTAGTCGGAACGGGGGTATAGCAATACGGCATGTTGAGTTGGAAAGGACGGAAGAGGAATTTTGGTTGGCTGACGGGGTACACCTTAATGCGGTGGGAACTGACTTATGGGCTCTTGGCTTGCAGGGAGGTATTGAGAGGGCCCTTTGGTTGCAGGGGGTCTCAGGCACTTGAAGGGTTTCAAGGTGCCTTCGTTGTGGTGTTGTTTATTGGTGGGTCCTTGAAGTTGGTTTAAAATTGGTTCGGGGATTCATCCGGGTATGGATCCCCTCATTGGCAGAATTGATGGTCCCCTGGTGATTTTGGGGGGGAACCCCGACGGGGTATGTCGGGGCCCCTGGGGGTGTGGTTGGGGTTGACGGAGGATTAACCCTTACCATTTGGTGCTCCTGAGCCAGTGTGGGTAACGGCTGGGAGCAAGTTGAGGTTTTTTATTGCTCGGTTATGGGAATCACCAGGGTTTTGGTAGCTTCAAGGACCTTACCACATTGCAAATTTTATTGGTTATGTATTCTTGTTAATAAAATGGCTGCTATGGCCAAAATTATCCAAAGATAAATTTGTGTCTGTGTAATTACTTTTAAATAAGAAATGGGAATGGAGGTGTGGGGTATGAAAGGAAGACCGGAGTCAACAATTCCAGGGTCAAGCATGTTTATTTGCCTAAGCTTCGTTCCAGGGTAGAAAGGGTAAGAGTGCCTTTCAGAATTCGAAGTGGTCGGACTGTACGGGCCACCAAGAACTGCAGGAGAGCTTGAACATCTTCCCATGGATTTGCGACATCCTCCCTCATCAGTTACGTAGGTAAGCAGGTTCTCAGCATTGCAGCCCATTTGTTATCTTAAGTTAGTTAAGCGGGGTTAACTAACCTGTCAGTTCAGCCTCAGGTCTAAAGCAGAGGCCTGGACTCCACTCCTTACTCCTCACTCCACAACTCTCCTTAAAAACAACTGACTCCTTTTTCCTGCCCCGGGGTCTCCAGACCCCTAGGTGGGCGTTTCCTTCCGTCTGGTCCTGCCCACTGGTGTGCCTGTCTTTCCCTGGGGGAGGTGACTAGGGTTTTCTGGTTGGCTTTGTGTGACTTAGGTGAGGGAAGTTGTTATGCGGGGGCCTATGTGTGACTACCTGCAGTGTCAGGGCGTCACATATGTATGTGTGTATGTCTGCTAAAGGAATCCGCACCGTCATATTTACAAACACAAAATGTTGACTCTATGCACAGAAGAGAGTCATTCTATTTACATGATTTGTGTTTTTTTACCTTTTAAAACTATCATTAAATGTTAAGTTTTAGTTAGGGATTTATGCTTCTGTCTGTCTCTCTCCCAGTCTCTGTCATCTGTCTGTCTCTGTGTGTCTCTATCTCTATCCATGTCTGTCTGTCTCTCTATCTCTGTCTGTCTCTCTGTGTCTGTCTGTCTCTCTCTCTCTTTGTGGCTGTCTGTTTCTATGTCTGTCTGTCTCTTTTCCAGGCCTGTCTCTTTTCCAGGTCTGTCTCTTTTCCAGGTCTGTCTCTTTCCCTGTCTGTCTGTCTCTTCCCCTGTCTGTCTCTTCCCCTGTCTGTCTCTTCCCCTGTCTGTCTCTGTATTTCTTTGTCTGTCTCTGTCTTTCTCTTCCCCTGTCTGTCTCTTTCCCTGTCTCTCTCTGCCTGTCTCTCTTTGTCTCTCTCTGTCTGACTCATTCCCCGTTTGTCTCTTTCCCTGTCTATCTCTGTATTTCTTTGTCTGTCTCTATCTGTCTGTCTCTCTCTGTCTGTCTCTTCCCCTGTCTGTCTCTTTCCCTGTCGGTCTGCCTTTTCTCCTGCCTGTCTCTGTATGTTTGTCTCTGTCTGTTTCCCTATCTGCCTCTGTCTCTTTCTCTGTCTCTGTCTGTCTGCCTTTTTTCCCTGTCTATCTCTGTCTGTCTCTTTCCCTGTCTGCCTCTGTCTGTTTGTCTCTGTCTCTTTCCCTGTCTGTCTATGCCTATCTGTCTCTGTCTGTTTGTCTCTCAGTCTGTGTCTGTCTCTCTCTATCTGTCTCCCCACTGACATCATATTATCTCACACATAAGCTTCTTATACTATGAATGTCCTTTGTTCTTATAGCAACCAATCACAGCTGCTATTAATAACTTGCAGCTCCCACCTCCATTCAGTTTAATGGAGGCAGGTTTTTTGAGAGTAACTGTAAAGCGCGGGGTTAAATATTCCTGTTAAAACATAGTCTACGATGTTCCCTGAGTCACATGAGGTGTCTGCAAAATTTTGTGTTTGTAAATATGACGGTGCGGATTCCTTTAGCAGACATACACACATACATATGTGACGCCCTGACACTGCAGGTAGTCACACATAGGCCCCCGCATAACAACTTCCCTCACCTAAGTCACACAAAGCCAACCAGAAAATCCTAGTCACCTCCCCCAGGGAAAGACAGGCACACCAGTGGGCAGGACCAGACGGAAGGAAACGCCCACCTAGGGGTCTGGAGACCCCGGGGCAGGAAAAAGGAGTCAGTTGTTTTTAAGGAGAGTTGTGGAGTGAGGAGTAAGGAGTGGAGTCCAGGCCTCTGCTTTAGACCTGAGGCTGAACTGACAGGTTAGTTAACCCCGCTTAACTAACTTAAGACAACAAATGGGCTGCAATGCTGAGAACCTGCTTACCTACGTAACTGATGAGGGAGGATGTCGCAAATCCATGGGAAGATGTTCAAGCTCTCCTGCAGTTCTTGGTGGTCCGTACAGTCCGACCACTTCGAATTCTGAAAGGCACTCTTACCCTTTCTACCCTGGAACGAAGCTTACGCAAATAAACATGCTTGACCCTGGAATTGTTGACTCCGGTCTTCCTTTCATACCCCACACCTCCATTCCCATTTCTTATTTAAAAGTAATTACACAGACACAAATTTATCTTTGGATAATTTTGGCCATAGCAGCCATTTTATTAACAAGAATACATAACCAATAAAATTTGCAATGTGGTAAGGTCCTTGAAGCTACCAAAACCCTGGTGATTCCCATAACCGAGCAATAAAAAACCTCAACTTGCTCCCAGCCGTTACCCACACTGGCTCAGGAGCACCAAATGGTAAGGGTTAATCCTCCGTCAACCCCAACCACACCCCCAGGGGCCCCGACATACCCCGTCGGGGTTCCCCCCCAAAATCACCAGGGGACCATCAATTCTGCCAATGAGGGGATCCATACCCGGATGAATCCCCGAACCAATTTTAAACCAACTTCAAGGACCCACCAATAAACAACACCACAATGAAGGCACCTTGAAACCCTTCAAGTGCCTGAGACCCCCCGCAACCAAAGGGCCCTCTCAATACCTCCCTGCAAGCCAAGAGCCCATAAGTCAGTTCCCACCGCATTAAGGTGTACCCCGTCAGCCAACCAAAATTCCTCTTCCGTCCTTTCCAACTCAACATGCCGTATTGCTATACCCCCGTTCCGACTAACAAACTTCGAGATCGCCCTATTAACCTTCGCCCGCGCCTTGTTCAACCTGTCAACTGACCGCGCTTTCTGCCAACTCTTTCTCGCTACTATCTCCGACCAGACTATCGTTAGACCTGGAAACGACACCCATAACCGTAACAAATCATGTTTGATGTCCTTTATCAAGATTCGAAAAGGATGCCCACCCAAATCATTCCCCCCGGCATGCAACACTAAGATGTCAGGAGGTCTGTCCAACCGGGCGTATCTATGCACCTCCTGCAACACCCTGTTCCACCCTAACCCCCGAACACCGAGCCATCGCACGAGAGCCAGGTCCTTCTCAAAACCTAGCTGTCTCCCGTTCCATCTCGCGTCCGCTCGTCGGGCTCCCCAATACACATAAGAGTGGCCAAGGATCCAGACCAGGGAAGGAAGGGGGGGTGCTTCTGCAATACAAAATGTACAGACGACACCATTTTATTGCCTCACCAAACCAAATTGACAAAAAACACACACTCTCCCCCCCCCATTGCTACCCTAATACCCCCCCCCTTTTCCCCTCAATTGCCAACAACCACCTGGGGACGTACATACGACTTAAAGCGCTGCGACTTCCACCTACCAATCTGCTTAACTGTCTCCTCCGGTAGGCCGCATATAGAGGCCTCCGTCGCTGCCCCAATCCGAAAGACTTCGGATCTAACCCCAACGACTTCAAACATGCCCTAAAAACACTCACAAATTGGTATCTCGATAAAAAGGACCCATCCTCGTGACATAATAAGGGGCCATCCACCTTCGGACGGATCTGTTGAAAATTCCCGAGACACTTGAACGGGCACATATCAGATGCCACAACCATCCCCAAACGGACTAGTCTACCCACACCTCTCTGATCAGTTTTCGATTTCCTAATCCAAAATTCAACTCCGTTTTCCACTGACAATGTCACCCCAATCCAAGCCCCCGGGGAACGCCTTACTGGGCGATACCAACTCCCCAACCCGCAGGGCTCCAAAAAACGCCAAAGAAAAGGCTAACTTAAACAAACTCACCTCAAACGGAGATAGACAAACCCCCCACAACGCCCTACCCAGCCCAGCCCAGCTGGGACCCAGTTTGAGCGAGGAACGGAACAAGTCCTTCCCACACCAAGGTTTGCAGGCCCTACCTCAGTCAGGGTTTCACCCACACTCTACAGCTCCGGAATGTCATGCTCTTCAGCCTCCTCCTCCTCCTGCGCATCCTCATCCACTTTACCCTCCACACCAGTCCCAAGCTGGAAGCACTGCAGCACTGCCTCGGCGAAGCGGCAACAGGTTGTGCTGCAGCTAATCTGCATAAGTGACAAATCCCACAATGCAGAAGAGGTGTGGACAGCTCTAAAACAGCATGCAGATCACTGGCTCACACCTCTGAACCTAAAGCCAGGAAAGGTTGTGTGTGACAATGGCCGGAACCTAGTGGCGGCTTTGAGGCGAGGCCAGCTGACACATGTTCCATGCATGGCCCATGTGCTCAACCTCGTGGTTCAGCGGTTTCTAAAGTCATACCCAGAGCTGTCTCATCTGCTGGTAAAAGTTCGCCGCCTGTCTGCACATTTTCGAAAGTCACCTACTGCTTCAGCCGGCCTTGCCGGCTTTCAGCGTCATTTGCATCTTCCGGCTCACAGACTGGTGTGTGATGTCCCCACGCGTTGGAATTCAACTCTGCACATGTTGATCAGGATATGTGAGCAGAAGAGGGCAGTTGTTGAGTACCTGCATCACCTAAGCCGTCGGGAAATGGGTCAAACTCCACACATAACACCTGAGGAGTGGAGATGGATGTCCGACCTATGTACCATCCTCCAAAACTTTGAGGACTCCACCAAGATGGTGAGCGGCGATGACGCCATTATTAGCGTCACCATACCGCTTCTCTGCCTTCTAAAACGGTCTCTGCTCAAAACCAAACATGATGCATTGCAGGCGGAACACGATGAGTTGGAGCAAAAAACAGTAGTGGGTGTGGGTGATAACACATAGCCCAGCCTCGTCTCATCACAACGTGCAGTGGAGGACTATGACGAGGAGGAAGATGAAGACATGGAGCAACTCTCCGGCCAAATTGAGGATATGACATGCATACCAGTCATATGCTCAGTTCAGCGTGGCTGGCCAGAGGACAGGGTAGATGAGGAGGAGGAGGAGAAGGAGGAGGACAGCATGTTCAGTCATCGTGTTGGTCTGGATACTGAAGTGATGGCTGTTAAGAGTCTGGCGCACATGGATGACTTTATGGTAAGCTGCCTGTCTCGTGACCCTCGCGTTAAGAACATCTTGGCCGACAATCATTACTGGTTGGTAACACTGTTAGACCCACGCTACAAGGAGAACTTTATGTCTCTTATTCCCGAGGCAGAGAGGTCAGCCAAAATGCAGCAGTTCCGGAAGGCCATAGTCACGGAAGTAGGCAAAGCATTCCCTTCACAAAACGCTAGCGTCATAATTGTAACACTATTAGTTAAAAGAAAGGGATAAAATGTAAAAAAAAACAAAATAAGGCATGACTTTTTTTTAACATCACATTTATTTTTTTTAGATTTAACCAAAGAATGTGCACATTTGTTATAATAAACAAGTGAAAAATGTTGAAAATCAGTCATCCAAAGGTGTGTGAAAAAAATATATACATATATGGTACCAATAAAAATGTCACTTTGTCTTGCAAAGAATGCAGCCCCCCAAATTATTTTTTTCCTCTGTGCGGCCCATACACCCAGCCGAGTTTGAGACCCCCTGCCTTACACTATATAGATATTATGTTCATTCCCCATCTATCTTGCTCAGGAGAGCATCTCCCTCCCCCGGCACCAAGAGCAGCTCATACTGAATTGTTACATTGACTAGTAACACTGCACACAGAAATGCACCTTAATATTCCACTGTTAACCCTTTCCTCCCAGCAGTAACACACAACTCCTCACCTTGATATCATGGTGATTTATGGTCAGAATGACTTCAATGCGATCAGTGATTTCTATTCTAGCTCTGCTCACATAGATTTTATATCCACACTCAACTATAGGCCGTTCTTCATATTTTGGGGGCTTTTAGTCAGATATACTAGTTTGTGCCTGTATAGTATTGGTGTAGATGGGAGTGTAGGGCATGGGTTACATGGCACTGTGGTGGGATACTGATGGGAGGTATTGGTGCTGTGTTTGATGCTTCTACTGGGTATTTTCCTACAAATACTGGAACAGCTCACTGCTTAGAATGATCCTTCCCAGCTCTATAATATATTATATATACCCCACAATGCAGGCTCACACACACATTTGTCTCAAGTGTGTTGTAGGGACACAGATACAGTCTTGGTCATGTGACTAAAGGCTACTTTACACACTGCGATATCGGTCCCGATATCGCTAGTGTGGGTACCCGCCCCCATCTGTTGCGCGACACGGGTAAATCGCTGCCCATGCCGCACAACACCGACCAGACCCGTCACACATACTTACCTGCCCGGCGACGTCGCTGTGACCGGCGAACCGCCTCCTTTCTAAGGGGGCGGTCCGTGCGGCGTCACAGCGACGTCACTGAGCGACCGCCCAATAGCAGCGGAGGGGCGGAGATGAGTGGCCGGAACATCCCGCCCACCTCCTTCCTTCCTCATAGCGGCTGGGAGGCAGGTAAGGAGAGGTTCCTCGTTTCTGCGGTGTCACACGGAGTGATGTGTGCTGCCGCAGGAGCGACGAACTACATCGTTACTGCTGCAGTAACGATAATCGAGAATGGAGACCCATGTCACCGATGAGCGATTTTGCACGTTTTTGCAACGATGCAAAATCGCTCATCGGTGTCACACGCAGCAACATCGCTAATGCGGCCGGATGTGCGTCACAAATTCCGTGACCCCAACGACTCCGCATTAGCGATGTCGCAGCGTGTAAAGCCCCCTTTAGTGGGAGTGGTGTACAGGGTCTTAGCAGTAAAGAGTATTCCATATTTCTGCCAGATACCCACAGAGATATTGAAATCTGAAAAAAGAGACTTCTGCTCATTGAAGGTAAGAACTGCTCACATAGCGTTCAACTCCACAGCAAACGAGTGCTCTAGCACTGGCATCTCAGCAGGGATATTCCCCTACTACACATGTGTGTCTGGGTCGCTGTGACAGTTTACAGGACATAACTCAGGGCACCTAGACAGAAGGCAGAGGGACTACTTTCTATTTCTGGTGTAGAGCTTAGTACAATATATATATATATACTATTACATGTGACACATGTACCTTGTATTACCATTATTCGCTGTATATGAACCCCTTTTCTCCGGGCATTATTTGTCTATAGCATTTTTCACGAACCTGAGGCAACTGAGAACCCTTCAGTGAAGGAATTCCACTAACCCTCACAATACCAACCAGGGGCCTCCCTGCAGTAACTCAGGTAGTTGTACCCATTCTCTTTCCGCATTCTATGTGTTCTTCTTTCTTCTTTTTTTTCTTTTTTCTTCTTTTTATTTCTATCATGTAGTTCAGGGGTTTATAGATATATGTCCTGCATTTCATATTTCCTTTAGTGGTGCTTCTTACCCATTCTCATATCATTTACCCTAGTATTTCATGATCCTGAGGCGACTGAGAACCCTTTAATAAAGGAATCCTTTTTCACCTGAATTGTCAAGTGATACTTACCAGTGACTATCACGTAATGTTACAGGTAGTTCCATTTTCTTCCTCTTCTTTCTCTCCTTTCTTCTTTGTCACACGGTCCATTGTGTTATAGCCCACGTGTCATGATAACACTTGTACCATCTTTTCATTTAGATTCCACCTACAATTATTTACCGATTCCAGTTCTGGAATAGGCTTTCATCATCTACTCACTAGAATTCTCAAGTGCATAAGGTACTGAGACATATACATGTTCACACCATTATAAAGAACAAAGTATAAACATTGAGGTTTTTCTCACACCCATGTTCCTGTGTTCTTTGATATGATATGTGTTCATTTCCTTCACTATATAGGATTGCAAGTTTTCCATTTGTACCTTAATGGCAATGACGCTATACAATTGAACACATATCATCCTGTTATCCATATAGGTGTGTATTTACCTGCTTGACTATTTTTGGTTGTTTGATCCAGAATGTTTCTCCAGATAGGTCATGTGGAAATTTTCTTTCCTCAGTACAAATGTTTTCACTATGGCTTTGGAAAAATTTTTTGTATGTGCCTCATGGTCATTTGACCCATTGTACTCTCAAGTAGCAATATATTGTACTGTTATGTTGTACTATGTACTAATTACGTGTTTATATGGTTTTGTAACCCTTTATGATCTTAGATAACTTTATCCTTGATAAAGACCTAAAAACAAGGTCGAAACGTTGGATGAATTATCCTTTTGCACAAATAAAGAATTTTCAGCATTCCAAGAGTTCTTTTCTTACGTTATTAATCACTATAGTGTACCAGAGCTATTTCTTTTGAATTGACTCTTATTTTTTCTGAGCACCTGCTATATACACAGTGAGCCAGACATATTCAATTTTCATTCAGAAGGCAGAGGGAAGCCTTAGCAGCTGAGCATATATCTTTGCTTGTGAGCATTAGAACAGGCCGGCGATTACAGGGTAACATGAAAAATGTCCAGCTTGCATTATGACTAGAACATGACAATATCCTTTTAAGTACTAACCTATGATGCGTTCCTAAGCAGTTGATGTTATATGTTCTACATTTCATTTTCTGCATACTTTACAAGTAGTAGAATTTGCTTTGATATAGCCAACTGGATTTTCACAATGAAAAGGCAAAGGATAACGCCCGAAAAAGACGCCATACATTATGTCAGTGCCATCACTGACAAACCTGGATTGACCATGAAATACGGTATGGAGAGCTGTTGTCATCGTATTAGATAGATAAGAATGATTATATGTATTGTAGAAATGTCTCCTATCATGTTCCCTAATTTTTTATTATGTCCACATCCTGGTCCCCATCTTGGACATCATAACAAACGTGCACTTTTTTGTTTAATTTACACATTGGACCATAGGAAAAATGACACTACAGCTACAGAGGTGACCGTCTGATAGCCCAGCTCGACTATCCATCTCTACTGAAGACCCTTTCAGCTTTTTGAGAGTTGGGTGGAGGACATCATCTCTGAAAATAGGGTCCCACAGCTGCACCCCATCAGTGTGAGCAGGACTCTTAGGACTCTTAGAAGAGTCAATGCTCTGAGACCATGGGGGGCGCTTAGCCCCCTCTCTTCGTCACTGAGGATGATTTCATTTTTCAGGGATTAGAGAGGGTGGTCCTTGTGGTGGACTGCAGGTATGGAGAGCTGTTGTCATCGTATTAAATAGATAAGAATGATTATATGTATTGTAGAAATGTCTCCTATCATGTTCCCTAATTTTTTATTATGTCCGCATCCTGGTCCCCATCTTGGACATCATAACAAACGTGCACTTTTTTGTTTAATTTACACATTGGACCATAGGAAAAATGACACTACAGCTACAGAGGTGACCGTCTGATAGCCCAGCTCGACTATCCATCTCTACTGAAGACCCTTTCAGCTATTTGAGAGTTGGGTGGAGAACATCATCTCTGAAAATAGGGTCCCACAGCTGCACCCCATCAGTGTGAGCAGGACTCTTAGGACTCTTAGAAGAGTCAATGCTCTGAGACCATGGGGGGCGCTTAGCCCCCTCTCTTCGTCACTGAGGATGATTTCACTTTTCAGGGAATAGAGAGGGTGGTCCTTGTGGTGGACTGCAGGTATGGAGAGCTGTTGTCATCGTATTAGATAGATAAGAATGATTATATGTATTGTAGAAATGTCTCCTATCATGTTCCCTATTTTTTTATTATGTCCACATCCTGGTCCCCATCTTGGACATCATAACAAACGTGCACTTTTTTGTTTAATTTACACATTGGACCATAGGAAAAATGACACTACAGCTACAGAGGTGACCGTCTGATAGCCCAGCTCGACTATCCATCTCTACTGAAGACCCTTTCAGCTTTTTGAGAGTTGGGTGGAGGACATCATCTCTGAAAATAGGGTCCCACAGCTGCACCCCATCAGTGTGAGCAGGAATCTTAGGACTCTTAGAAGAGTCAATGCTCTGAGACCATGGGGGGCGCTTAGCCCCCTCTCTTCGTCACTGAGGATGATTTCATTTTTCAGGGATTAGAGAGAGTGGTCCTTGTGGTGGACTGCAGGTATGGAGAGCTGTTGTGATCGTATTAGATAGATAAGAATGATTATATGTATTGTAGAAATGTCTCCTATCATGTTCCCTAATTTTTTATTATGTCCACATCCTGGTCCCCATCTTGGACATCATAACAAACGTGCACTTTTTTGTTTAATTTACACATTGGACCATAGGAAAAATGACACTACAGCTACAGAGGTGACCGTCTGATAGCCCAGCTCGACTATCCATCTCTACTGAAGACCCTTTCAGCTTTTTGAGAGTTGGGTGGAGGACATCATCTCTGAAAATAGGGTCCCACAGCTGCACCCCATCAGTGTAAGCAGGAATCTTAGGACTCTTAGAAGAGTCAATGCTCTGAGACCATGGGGGGCGCTTAGCCCCCTCTCTTCGTCACTGAGGATGATTTCATTTTTCAGGGATTAGAGAGAGTGGTCCTTGTGGTGGACTGCAGGTATGGAGAGCTGTTGTGATCGTATTAGATAGATAAGAATGATTATATGTATTGTAGAAATGTCTCCTATCATGTTCCCTAATTTTTTATTATGTCCACATCCTGGTCCCCATCTTGGACATCATAACAAACGTGCACTTTTTTGTTTAATTTACACATTGGACCATAGGAAAAATGACACTACAGCTACAGAGGTGACCGTCTGATAGCCCAGCTCGACTATCCATCTCTACTGAAGACCCTTTCAGCTTTTTGAGAGTTGGGTGGAGGACATCATCTCTGAAAATAGGGTCCCACAGCTGCACCCCATCAGTGTAAGCAGGACTCTTAGGACTCTTAGAAGAGTCAATGCTCTAAAACCATGGGGGGCGCTTAGCCCCCTCTCTTCGTCCCTGAGGATGATTTCATTTTTCAGGGATTAGAGAGGGTGGTCCTTGTGGTGGACTGCAGGTATGGAGAGCTGTTGTCATCGTATTAGATAGATAAGAATGATTATATGTATTGTAGAAATGTCTCCTATCATGTTCCCTAATTTCTTATTATGTCCACATCCTGGTCCCCATCTTGGACATCATAACAAACGTGCACTTTTTTGTTTAATTTACACATTGGACCATAGGAAAAATGACACTACAGCTACAGAGGTGACCGTCTGATAGCCCAGCTCGACTATCCATCTCTACTGAAGACCCTTTCAGCTTTTTGAGAGTTGGGTGGAGGACATCATCTCTGAAAATAGGGTCCCACAGCTTCACCCCATCAGTGTGAGCAGGACTCTAAGGACTCTTAGAAGAGTCAATGCTCTGGTACCATGGGGGGCGCTTGGCCCCCTCTCTTCGTCACTGAGGATGATTTCATTTTTCAGGGATTAGAGAGGGTGGTCCTTGTGGTGGACTGCAGGTATGGAGAGCTGTTGTCATCGTATTAGATAGATAAGAATGATTATATGTATTGTAGAAATGTCTCCTATCATGTTCCCTAATTTTTTATTATGTCCACATCCTGGTCCCCATCTTGGACATCATAACAAACGTGCACTTTTTTGTTTAATTTACACATTGGACCATAGGAAAAATGACACTACAGCTACAGAGGTGACCGTCTGATAGCCCAGCTCGACTATCCATCTCTACTGAAGACCCTTTCAGCTTTTTGAGAGTTGGGTGGAGGACATCATCTCTGAAAATAGGGTCCCACAGCTTCACCCCATCAGTGTGAGCAGGACTCTTAGGACTCTTAGAAGAGTCAATGCTCTGGTACCATGGGGGGCGCTTGGCCCCCTCTCTTCGTCACTGAGGATGATTTCATTTTTCAGGGATTAGAGAGGGTGGTCCTTGTGGTGGACTGCAGGTATGGAGAGCTGTTGTCATCGTATTAGATAGATAAGAATGATTATATGTATTGTAGAAATGTCTACTATCATGTTCCCTAATTTTTTATTATGTCCACATCCTGGTCCCCATCTTGGACATCATAACAAACGTGCACTTTTTTGTTTAATTTACACATTGGACCATAGGAAAAATGACACTACAGCTACAGAGGTGACCGTCTGATAGCCCAGCTCGACTATCCATCTCTACTGAAGACCCTTTCAGCTTTTTGAGAGTTGGGTGGAGGACATCATCTCTGAAAATAGGGTCCCACAGCTGCACCCCATCAGTGTGAGCAGGACTCTTAGGACTCTTAGAAGAGTTAATGCTCTGAGACCATGGGGGCGCTTAGCCCCCTCTCTTCGTCACTGAGGATGATTTCATTTTTCAGGGATTAGAGAGGGTGGTCCTTGTGGTGGACTGCAGGTATGGAGAGCTGTTGTCATCGTATTAGATAGATAAGAATGATTATATGTATTGTAGAAATGTCTCCTATCATGTTCCCTAATTTTTTATTATGTCCACATCCTGGTCCCCATCTTGGACATCATAACAAACGTGCACTTTTTTGTTTAATTTACACATTGGACCATAGGAAAAATGACACTACAGCTACAGAGGTGACCGTCTGATAGCCCAGCTCGACTATCCATCTCTACTGAAGACCCTTTCAGCTTTTTGAGAGTTGGGTGGAGGACATCATCTCTGAAAATAGGGTCCCACAGCTGCACCCCATCAGTGTGAGCAGGACTCTTAGGACTCTTAGAAGAGTCAATGCTCTGAGACCATTGGGGGCACTTAGCCCCCTCTCTTCATCACTGAGGATGATTTCATTTTTCAGGGATTAGAGAGGGTGGTCCTTGTGGTGGACTGCAGATATGGAGAGCTGTTATCATCGTATTAGATAGATAAGAATGATTATATGTATTGTAGAAATGTCTCCTATCATGTTCCCTAATTTTTTATTATGTCCACATCCTGGTCCCCATCTTGGACATCATAACAAACGTGCACTTTTTTGTTTAATTTACACATTGGACCATAGGAAAAATGACACTACAGCTACAGAGGTGACCGTCTGATAGCCCAGCTCGACTATCCATCTCTACTGAAGACCCTTTCAGCTTTTTGAGAGTTGGGTGGAGAACATCATCTCTGAAAATAGGGTCCCACAGCTGCACCCCATCACTGTGAGCAGGACTCTTAGGACTCTTAGAAGAGTCAATGCTCTGAGACCATGGGGGGCGCTTAGCCCCCTCTCTTCGTCACTGAGGATGATTTCACTTTTCAGGGAATAGAGAGGGTGGTCCTTGTTGTGGACTGCAGGTATGGAGAGCTGTTGTCATCGTATTAGATAGATAAGAATGATTATATGTATTGTAGAAATGTCTCCTATCATGTTCCCTATTTTTTTATTATGTCCACATCCTGGTCCCCATCTTGGAAATCATAACAAACGTGCACTTTTTTGTTTAATTTACACATTGGACCATAGGAAAAATGACACTACAGCTACAGAGGTGACCGTCTGATAGCCCAGCTCGACTATCCATCTCTACTGAAGACCCTTTCAGCTTTTTGAGAGTTGGGTGGAGGACATCATCTCTGAAAATAGGGTCCCACAGCTGCACCCCATCAGTGTAAGCAGGACTCTTAGGACTCTTAGAAGAGTCAATGCTCTAAAACCATGGGGGGCGCTTAGCCCCCTCTCTTCGTCCCTGAGGATGATTTCATTTTTCAGGGATTAGAGAGGGTGGTCCTTGTGGTGGACTGCAGGTATGGAGAGCTGTTGTCATCGTATTAGATAGATAAGAATGATTATATGTATTGTAGAAATGTCTCCTATCATGTTCCCTAATTTCTTATTATGTCCACATCCTGGTCCCCATCTTGGACATCATAACAAACGTGCACTTTTTTGTTTAATTTACACATTGGACCATAGGAAAAATGACACTACAGCTACAGAGGTGACCGTCTGATAGCCCAGCTCGACTATCCATCTCTACTGAAGACCCTTTCAGCTTTTTGAGAGTTGGGTGGAGGACATCATCTCTGAAAATAGGGTCCCACAGCTTCACCCCATCAGTGTGAGCAGGACTCTTAGGACTCTTAGAAGAGTCAATGCTCTGGTACCATGGGGGGCGCTTGGCCCCCTCTCTTCGTCACTGAGGATGATTTCATTTTTCAGGGATTAGAGAGGGTGGTCCTTGTGGTGGACTGCAGGTATGGAGAGCTGTTGTGATCGTATTAGATAGATAAGAATGATTATATGTATTGTAGAAATGTCTCCTATCATGTTCCCTAATTTTTTATTATGTCCACATCCTGGTCCCCATCTTGAACATCATAACAAACGTGCACTTTTTTGTTTAATTTACACATTGGACCATAGGAAAAATGACACTACAGCTACAGAGGTGACCGTCTGATAGCCCAGCTCGACTATCCATCTCTACTGAAGACCCTTTCAGCTTTTTGAGAGTTGGGTGGAGGACATCATCTCTGAAAATAGGGTCCCACAGCTGCACCCCATCAGTGTAAGCAGGACTCTTAGGACTCTTAGAAGAGTCAATGCTCTAAAACCATGGGGGGCGCTTAGCCCCCTCTCTTCGTCCCTGAGGATGATTTCATTTTTCAGGGATTAGAGAGGGTGGTCCTTGTGGTGGACTGCAGGTATGGAGAGCTGTTGTCATCGTATTAGATAGATAAGAATGATTATATGTATTGTAGAAATGTCTCCTATCATGTTCCCTAATTTCTTATTATGTCCACATCCTGGTCCCCATCTTGGACATCATGACAAACGTGCACTTTTTTGTTTAATTTACACATTGGACCATAGGAAAAATGACACTACAGCTACAGAGGTGACCGTCTGATAGCCCAGCTCGACTATCCATCTCTACTGAAGACCCTTTCAGCTTTTTGAGAGTTGGGTGGAGGACATCATCTCTGAAAATAGGGTCCCACAGCTTCACCCCATCAGTGTGAGCAGGACTCTTAGGACTCTTAGAAGAGTCAATGCTCTGGTACCATGGGGGGCGCTTGGCCCCCTCTCTTCGTCACTGAGGATGATTTCATTTTTCAGGGATTAGAGAGGGTGGTCCTTGTGGTGGACTGCAGGTATGGAGAGCTGTTGTCATCGTATTAGATAGATAAGAATGATTATATGTATTGTAGAAATGTCTCCTATCATGTTCCCTAATTTTTTATTATGTCCACATCCTGGTCCCCATCTTGGACATCATAACAAACGTGCACTTTTTTGTTTAATTTACACATTGGACCATAGGAAAAATGACACTACAGCTACAGAGGTGACCGTCTGATAGCCCAGCTCGACTATCCATCTCTACTGAAGACCCTTTCAGCTTTTTGAGAGTTGGGTGGAGGACATCATCTCTTAAAATAGGGTCCCACAGCTGCACCCCATCAGTGTAAGCAGGACTCTTAGGACTCTTAGAAGAGTCAATGCTCTAAAACCATGGGGGGCGCTTAGCCCCCTCTCTTCGTCACTGAGGATGATTTCATTTTTCAGGGATTAGAGAGGGTGGTCCTTGTGGTGGACTGCAGGTATGGAGAGCTGTTGTCATCGTATTAGATAGATAAGAATGATTATATGTATTGTAGAAATGTCTCCTATCATGTTCCCTAATTTTTTATTATGTCCACATCCTGGTCCCCATCTTGGACATCATAACAAACGTGCACTTTTTTGTTTAATTTACACATTGGACCATAGGAAAAATGACACTACAGCTACAGAGGTGACCGTCTGATAGCCCAGCTCGACTATTCATCTCTACTGAAGACCCTTTCAGCTTTTTGAGAGTTGGGTGGAGGACATCATCTCTGAAAATAGGGTCCCACAGCTGCACCCCATCAGTGTGAGCAGGACTCTTAGTTCTCTTAGAAGAGTCAATGCTCTGAGACCATTGGGGGCACTTAGCCCCCTCTCTTCATCACTGAGGATGATTTCATTTTTCAGGGATTAGAGAGGGTGGTCCTTGTGGTGGACTGCAGATATGGAGAGCTGTTATCATCGTATTAGATAGATAAGAATGATTATATGTATTGTAGAAATGTCTCCTATCATGTTCCCTAATTTTTTATTATGTCCACATCCTGGTCCCCATCTTGGACATCATAACAAACGTGCACTTTTTTGTTTAATTTACACATTGGACCATAGGAAAAATGACACTACAGCTACAGAGGTGACCGTCTGATAGCCCAGCTCGACTATCCATCTCTACTGAAGACCCTTTCAGCTTTTTGAGAGTTGGGTGGAGGACATCATCTCTGAAAATAGGGTCCCACAGCTGCACCCCATCAGTGTGAGCAGGACTCTTAGGACTCTTAGAAGAGTCAATGCTCTGAGACCATGGGGGGCGCTTAGCCCCCTCTCTTCGTCACTGAGGATGATTTCATTTTTCAGGGATTAGAGAGGGTGGTCCTTGTGGTGGACTGCAGGTATGGAGAGCTGTTGTCATCGTATTAAATAGATAAGAATGATTATATGTATTGTAGAAATGTCTCCTATCATGTTCCCTAATTTTTTATTATGTCCACATCCTGGTCCCCATCTTTGACATCATAACAAACGTGCACTTTTTTGTTTAATTTACACATTGGACCATAGGAAAAATGACACTACAGCTACAGAGGTGACCGTCTGATAGCCCAGCTCGACTATCCATCTCTACTGAAGACCCTTTCAGCTTTTTGAGAGTTGGGTGGAGAACATCATCTCTGAAAATAGGGTCCCACAGCTGCACCCCATCAGTGTGAGCAGGACTCTTAGGACTCTTAGAAGAGTCAATGCTCTGAGACCATGGGGGGCGCTTAGCCCCCTCTCCTCGTCACTGAGGATGATTTCACTTTTCAGGGAATAGAGAGGGTGGTCCTTGTGGTGGACTGCAGGTATGGAGAGCTGTTGTCATCGTATTAGATAGATAAGAATGATTATATGTATTGTAGAAATGTCTCCTATCATGTTCCCTATTTTTTTATTATGTCCACATCCTGGTTCCCATCTTGGAAATCATAACAAACGTGCACTTTTTTGTTTAATTTACAAATTGGACAATAGGAAAAATGACACTACAGCTACAGAGGTGACCGTCTGATAGCCCAGCTCGACTATCCATCTCTACTGAAGACCCTTTCAGCTTTTTGAGAGTTGGGTGGAGGACATCATCTCTGAAAATAGGGTCCCACAGCTGCACCCCATCAGTGTGAGCAGGAATCTTAGGACTCTTAGAAGAGTCAATGCTCTGAGACCATGGGGGGCGCTTAGCCCCCTCTCTTCGTCACTGAGGATGATTTCATTTTTCAGGGATTAGAGAGGGTGGTCCTTGTGGTGGACTGCAGGTATGGAGAGCTGTTGTCATCGTATTAGATAGATAAGAATGATTATATGTATTGTAGAAATGTCTCCTATCATGTTCCCTAATTTTTTATTATGTCCACATCCTGGTCCCCATCTTGGACATCATAACAAACGTGCACTTTTTTGTTTAATTTACACATTGGACCATAGGAAAAATGACACTACAGCTACAGAGGTGACCGTCTGATAGCCCAGCTCGACTATCCATCTCTACTGAAGACCCTTTCAGCATTTTGAGAGTTGGGTGGAGGACATCATCTCTGAAAATAGGGTCCCACAGCTGCACCCCATCAGTGTGAGCAGGACTCTTAAGACTCTTAGAAGAGTCAATGCTCTGAGACCATTGGGGGCACTGAGCCCCCTCTCTTCGTCACTGAGGATGATTTCATTTTTCAGGGTTTAGAGAGGGTGGTCCTTGTGGTGGACTGCAGGTATGGAGAGCTGTTATCATCGTATTAGATAGATAAGAATGATTATATGTATTGTAGAAATGTCTCCTATCATGTTCCCTAATTTTTTATTATGTCCACATCCTGGTCCCCATCTTGGACATCATAACAAACGTGCACTTTTTTGTTTAATTTACACATTGGACCATAGGAAAAATGACACTACAGCTACAGAGGTGACCGTCTGATAGCCCAGCTCGACTATCCATCTCTACTGAAGACCCTTTCAGCTTTTTGAGAGTTGGGTGGAGGACATCATCTCTGAAAATAGGGTCCCACAGCTTCACCCCATCAGTGTGAGCAGGACTCTTAGGACTCTTAGAAGAGTCAATGCTCTGGTACCATGGGGGGCGCTTGGCCCCCTCTCTTCGTCACTGAGGATGATTTCATTTTTCAGGGATTAGAGAGGGTGGTCCTTGTGGTGGACTGCAGGTATGTAGAGCTGTTGTCATCGTATTAGATAGATAAGAATGATTATATGTATTGTAGAAATGTCTCCTATCATGTTCCCTAATTTTTTATTATGTCCACATCCTGGTCCCCATCTTGGACATCATAACAAACGTGCACTTTTTTGTTTAATTTACACATTGGACCATAGGAAAAATGACACTACAGCTACAGAGGTGACCGTCTGATAGCCCAGCTCGACTATCCATCTCTACTGAAGACCCTTTCAGCTTTTTGAGAGTTGGGTGGAGGACATCATCTCTGAAAATAGGGTCCCACAGCTGCACCCCATCAGTGTGAGCAGGACTCTTAGGACTCTTAGAAGAGTTAATGCTCTGAGACCATGGGGGCGCTTAGCCCCATTCTCTTCGTCACTGAGGATGATTTCATTTTTCAGGGATTAGAGAGGGTGGTCCTTGTGGTGGACTGCAGGTATGGAGAGCTGTTGTCATCGTATTAGATAGATAAGAATGATTATATGTATTGTAGAAATGTCTCCTATCATGTTCCCTAATTTTTTATTATGTCCACATCCTGGTCCCCATCTTGGACATCATAACAAACGTGCACTTTTTTGTTTAATTTACACATTGGACCATAGGAAAAATGACACTACAGCTACAGAGGTGACCGTCTGATAGCCCAGCTCGACTATCCATCTCTACTGAAGACCCTTTCAGCTTTTTGAGAGTTGGGTGGAGGACATCATCTCTGAAAATAGGGTCCCACAGCTGCACCCCATCAGTGTGAGCAGGACTCTTAGGACTCTTAGAAGAGTCAATGCTCTGAGACCATTGGGGGCACTTAGCCCCCTCTCTTCGTCACTGAGGATGATTTCATTTTTCAGGGATTAGGGAGGGTGGTCCTTGTGGTGGACTGCAGGTATGGAGAGCTGTTATCATCGTATTAGATAGATAAGAATGATTATATGTATTGTAGAAATGTCTCCTATCATGTTCCCTAATTTTTTATTATGTCCACATCCTGGTCCCCATCTTGGACATCATAACAAACGTGCACTTTTTTGTTTAATTTACACATTGGACCATAGGAAAAATGACACTACAGCTACAGAGGTGACCGTCTGATAGCCCAGCTCGACAATCCATCTCTACTGAAGACCCTTTCAGCTTTTTGAGAGTTGGGTGGAGGACATCATCTCTGAAAATAGGGTCCCACAGCTGCACCCCATCAGTGTGAGCAGGACTCTTAGGACTCTTAGAAGAGTCAATGCTCTGAGACCATGGGGGGCGCTTAGCCCCCTCTCTTCGTCACTGAGGATGATTTCATTTTTCAGGGATTAGAGAGGGTGGTCCTTGTGGTGGACTGCAGGTATGGAGAGCTGTTGTCATCGTATTAAATAGATAAGAATGATTATATGTATTGTAGAAATGTCTCCTATCATGTTCCCTAATTTTTTATTATGTCCACATCCTGGTCCCCATCTTGGACATCATAACAAACGTGCACTTTTTTGTTTAATTTACACATTGGACCATAGGAAAAATGACACTACAGCTACAGAGGTGACCGTCTGATAGCCCAGCTCGACTATCCATCTCTACTGAAGACCCTTTCAGCTTTTTGAGAGTTGGGTGGAGGACATCATCTCTGAAAATAGGGTCCCACAGCTTCACCCCATCAGTGTGAGCAGGACTCTTAGGACTCTTAGAAGAGTCAATGCTCTGGTACCATGGGGGGCGCTTGGCCCCCTCTCTTCGTCACTGAGGATGATTTCATTTTTCAAGGATTAGAGAGGGTGGTCCTTGTGGTGGACTGCAGGTATGTAGAGCTGTTGTCATCGTATTAGATAGATAAGAATGATTATATGTATTGTAGAAATGTCTCCTATCATGTTCCCTATTTTTTTATTATGTCCACATCCTGGTCCCCATCTTGGAAATCATAACAAACGTGCACTTTTTTGTTTAATTTACACATTGGACCATAGGAAAAATGACACTACAGCTACAGAGGTGACCGTCTGATAGCCCAGCTCGACTATCCATCTCTACTGAAGACCCTTTCAGCTTTTTGAGAGTTGGGTGGAGGACATCATCTCTGAAAATAGGGTCCCACAGCTGCACCCCATCAGTGTAAGCAGGACTCTTAGGACTCTTAGAAGAGTCAATGCTCTAAAACCATGGGGGGCGCTTAGCCCCCTCTCTTCGTCCCTGAGGATGATTTCATTTTTCAGGGATTAGAGAGGGTGGTCCTTGTGGTGGACTGCAGGTATGGAGAGCTGTTGTCATCGTATTAGATAGATAAGAATGATTATATGTATTGTAGAAATGTCTCCTATCATGTTCCCTAATTTCTTATTATGTCCACATCCTGGTCCCCATCTTGGACATCATAACAAACGTGCACTTTTTTGTTTAATTTACACATTGGACCATAGGAAAAATGACACTACAGCTACAGAGGTGACCGTCTGATAGCCCAGCTCGACTATCCATCTCTACTGAAGACCCTTTCAGCTTTTTGAGAGTTGGGTGGAGGACATCATCTCTGAAAATAGGGTCCCACAGCTTCACCCCATCAGTGTGAGCAGGACTCTTAGGACTCTTAGAAGAGTCAATGCTCTGGTACCATGGGGGGCGCTTGGCCCCCTCTCTTCGTCACTGAGGATGATTTCATTTTTCAGGGATTAGAGAGGGTGGTCCTTGTGGTGGACTGCAGGTATGGAGAGCTGTTGTGATCGTATTAGATAGATAAGAATGATTATATGTATTGTAGAAATGTCTCCTATCATGTTCCCTAATTTTTTATTATGTCCACATCCTGGTCCCCATCTTGAACATCATAACAAACGTGCACTTTTTTGTTTAATTTACACATTGGACCATAGGAAAAATGACACTACAGCTACAGAGGTGACCGTCTGATAGCCCAGCTCGACTATCCATCTCTACTGAAGACCCTTTCAGCTTTTTGAGAGTTGGGTGGAGGACATCATCTCTGAAAATAGGGTCCCACAGCTGCACCCCATCAGTGTAAGCAGGACTCTTAGGACTCTTAGAAGAGTCAATGCTCTAAAACCATGGGGGGCGCTTAGCCCCCTCTCTTCGTCCCTGAGGATGATTTCATTTTTCAGGGATTAGAGAGGGTGGTCCTTGTGGTGGACTGCAGGTATGGAGAGCTGTTGTCATCGTATTAGATAGATAAGAATGATTATATGTATTGTAGAAATGTCTCCTATCATGTTCCCTAATTTCTTATTATGTCCACATCCTGGTCCCCATCTTGGACATCATAACAAACGTGCACTTTTTTGTTTAATTTACACATTGGACCATAGGAAAAATGACACTACAGCTACAGAGGTGACCGTCTGATAGCCCAGCTCGACTATCCATCTCTACTGAAGACCCTTTCAGCTTTTTGAGAGTTGGGTGGAGGACATCATCTCTGAAAATAGGGTCCCACAGCTTCACCCCATCAGTGTGAGCAGGACTCTTAGGACTCTTAGAAGAGTCAATGCTCTGGTACCATGGGGGGCGCTTGGCCCCCTCTCTTCGTCACTGAGGATGATTTCATTTTTCAGGGATTAGAGAGGGTGGTCCTTGTGGTGGACTGCAGGTATGGAGAGCTGTTGTCATCGTATTAGATAGATAAGAATGATTATATGTATTGTAGAAATGTCTCCTATCATGTTCCCTAATTTTTTATTATGTCCACATCCTGGTCCCCATCTTGGACATCATAACAAACGTGCACTTTTTTGTTTAATTTACACATTGGACCATAGGAAAAATGACACTACAGCTACAGAGGTGACCGTCTGATAGCCCAGCTCGACTATCCATCTCTACTGAAGACCCTTTCAGCTTTTTGAGAGTTGGGTGGAGGACATCATCTCTTAAAATAGGGTCCCACAGCTGCACCCCATCAGTGTAAGCAGGACTCTTAGGACTCTTAGAAGAGTCAATGCTCTAAAACCATGGGGGGCGCTTAGCCCCCTCTCTTCGTCACTGAGGATGATTTCATTTTTCAGGGATTAGAGAGGGTGGTCCTTGTGGTGGACTGCAGGTATGGAGAGCTGTTGTCATCGTATTAGATAGATAAGAATGATTATATGTATTGTAGAAATGTCTCCTATCATGTTCCCTAATTTTTTATTATGTCCACATCCTGGTCCCCATCTTGGACATCATAACAAACGTGCACTTTTTTGTTTAATTTACACATTGGACCATAGGAAAAATGACACTACAGCTACAGAGGTGACCGTCTGATAGCCCAGCTCGACTATCCATCTCTACTGAAGACCCTTTCAGCTTTTTGAGAGTTGGGTGGAGGACATCATCTCTGAAAATAGGGTCCCACAGCTGCACCCCATCAGTGTGAGCAGGACTCTTAGTTCTCTTAGAAGAGTCAATGCTCTGAGACCATTGGGGGCACTTAGCCCCCTCTCTTCATCACTGAGGATGATTTCATTTTTCAGGGATTAGAGAGGGTGGTCCTTGTGGTGGACTGCAGATATGGAGAGCTGTTATCATCGTATTAGATAGATAAGAATGATTATATGTATTGTAGAAATGTCTCCTATCATGTTCCCTAATTTTTTATTATGTCCACATCCTGGTCCCCATCTTGGACATCATAACAAACGTGCACTTTTTTGTTTAATTTACACATTGGACCATAGGAAAAATGACACTACAGCTACAGAGGTGACCGTCTGATAGCCCAGCTCGACTATCCATCTCTACTGAAGACCCTTTCAGCTTTTTGAGAGTTGGGTGGAGGACATCATCTCTGAAAATAGGGTCCCACAGCTGCACCCCATCAGTGTGAGCAGGACTCTTAGGACTCTTAGAAGAGTCAATGCTCTGAGACCATGGGGGGCGCTTAGCCCCCTCTCTTCGTCACTGAGGATGATTTCATTTTTCAGGGATTAGAGAGGGTGGTCCTTGTGGTGGACTGCAGGTATGGAGAGCTGTTGTCATCGTATTAAATAGATAAGAATGATTATATGTATTGTAGAAATGTCTCCTATCATGTTCCCTAATTTTTTATTATGTCCACATCCTGGTCCCCATCTTTGACATCATAACAAACGTGCACTTTTTTGTTTAATTTACACATTGGACCATAGGAAAAATGACACTACAGCTACAGAGGTGACCGTCTGATAGCCCAGCTCGACTATCCATCTCTACTGAAGACCCTTTCAGCTTTTTGAGAGTTGGGTGGAGAACATCATCTCTGAAAATAGGGTCCCACAGCTGCACCCCATCAGTGTGAGCAGGACTCTTAGGACTCTTAGAAGAGTCAATGCTCTGAGACCATGGGGGGCGCTTAGCCCCCTCTCCTCGTCACTGAGGATAATTTCACTTTTCAGGGAATAGAGAGGGTGGTCCTTGTGGTGGACTGCAGGTATGGAGAGCTGTTATCATCGTATTAGATAGATAAGAATGATTATATGTATTGTAGAAATGTCTCCTATCATGTTCCCTAATTTTTTATTATGTCCACATCCTGGTCCCCATCTTGGACATCATAACAAACGTGCACTTTTTTGTTTAATTTACACATTGGACCATAGGAAAAATGACACTACAGCTACAGAGGTGACCGTCTGATAGCCCAGCTCGACTATCCATCTCTACTGAAGACCCTTTCAGCTTTTTGAGAGTTGGGTGGAGGACATCTTCTCTGAAAATAGGGTCCCACAGCTTCACCCCATCAGTGTGAGCAGGACTCTTAGGACTCTTAGAAGAGTCAATGCTCTGGTACCATGGGGGGCGCTTGGCCCCCTCTCTTCGTCACTGAGGATGATTTCATTTTTCAGGGATTAGAGAGGGTGGTCCTTGTGGTGGACTGCAGGTATGTAGAGCTGTTGTCATCGTATTAGATAGATAAGAATGATTATATGTATTGTAGAAATGTCTCCTATCATGTTCCCTAATTTTTTATTATGTCCACATCCTGGTCCCCATCTTGGACATCATAACAAACGTGCACTTTTTTGTTTAATTTACACATTGGACCATAGGAAAAATGACACTACAGCTACAGAGGTGACCGTCTGATAGCCCAGCTCGACTATCCATCTCTACTGAAGACCCTTTCAGCTTTTTGAGAGTTGGGTGGAGGACATCATCTCTGAAAATAGGGTCCCACAGCTGCACCCCATCAGTGTGAGCAGGACTCTTAGGACTCTTAGAAGAGTTAATGCTCTGAGACCATGGGGGCGCTTAGCCCCCTCTCTTCGTCACTGAGGATGATTTCATTTTTCAGGGATTAGAGAGGGTGGTCCTTGTGGTGGACTGCAGGTATGGAGAGCTGTTGTCATCGTATTAGATAGATAAGAATGATTATATGTATTGTAGAAATGTCTCCTATCATGTTCCCTAATTTTTTATTATGTCCACATCCTGGTCCCCATCTTGGACATCATAACAAACGTGCACTTTTTTGTTTAATTTACACATTGGACCATAGGAAAAATGACACTACAGCTACAGAGGTGACCGTCTGATAGCCCAGCTCGACTATCCATCTCTACTGAAGACCCTTTCAGCTTTTTGAGAGTTGGGTGGAGGACATCATCTCTGAAAATAGGGTCCCACAGCTGCACCCCATCAGTGTGAGCAGGACTCTTAGGACTCTTAGAAGAGTCAATGCTCTGAGACCATTGGGGGCACTTAGCCCCCTCTCTTCGTCACTGAGGATGATTTCATTTTTCAGGGATTAGGGAGGGTGGTCCTTGTGGTGGACTGCAGGTATGGAGAGCTGTTATCATCGTATTAGATAGATAAGAATGATTATATGTATTGTAGAAATGTCTCCTATCATGTTCCCTAATTTTTTATTATGTCCACATCCTGGTCCCCATCTTGGACATCATAACAAACGTGCACTTTTTTGTTTAATTTACACATTGGACCATAGGAAAAATGACACTACAGCTACAGAGGTGACCGTCTGATAGCCCAGCTCGACAATCCATCTCTACTGAAGACCCTTTCAGCTTTTTGAGAGTTGGGTGGAGGACATCATCTCTGAAAATAGGGTCCCACAGCTGCACCCCATCAGTGTGAGCAGGACTCTTAGGACTCTTAGAAGAGTCAATGCTCTGAGACCATGGGGGGCGCTTAGCCCCCTCTCTTCGTCACTGAGGATGATTTCATTTTTCAGGGATTAGAGAGGGTGGTCCTTGTGGTGGACTGCAGGTATGGAGAGCTGTTGTCATCGTATTAAATAGATAAGAATGATTATATGTATTGTAGAAATGTCTCCTATCATGTTCCCTAATTTTTTATTATGTCCACATCCTGGTCCCCATCTTGGACATCATAACAAACGTGCACTTTTTTGTTTAATTTACACATTGGACCATAGGAAAAATGACACTACAGCTACAGAGGTGACCGTCTGATAGCCCAGCTCGACTATCCATCTCTACTGAAGACCCTTTCAGCTTTTTGAGAGTTGGGTGGAGGACATCATCTCTGAAAATAGGGTCCCACAGCTTCACCCCATCAGTGTGAGCAGGACTCTTAGGACTCTTAGAAGAGTCAATGCTCTGGTACCATGGGGGGCGCTTGGCCCCCTCTCTTCGTCACTGAGGATGATTTCATTTTTCAGGGATTAGAGAGGGTGGTCCTTGTGGTGGACTGCAGGTATGTAGAGCTGTTGTCATCGTATTAGATAGATAAGAATGATTATATGTATTGTAGAAATGTCTCCTATCATGTTCCCTAATTTTTTATTATGTCCACATCCTGGTCCCCATCTTGGACATCATAACAAACGTGCACTTTTTTGTTTAATTTACACATTGGACCATAGGAAAAATGACACTACAGCTACAGAGGTGACCGTCTGATAGCCCAGCTCGACTATCCATCTCTACTGAAGACCCTTTCAGCTTTTTGAGAGTTGGGTGGAGGACATCATCTCTGAAAATAGGGTCCCACAGCTGCACCCCATCAGTGTGAGCAGGACTCTTAGGACTCTTAGAAGAGTTAATGCTCTGAGACCATGGGGGCGCTTAGCCCCCTCTCTTCGTCACTGAGGATGATTTCATTTTTCAGGGATTAGAGAGGGTGGTCCTTGTGGTGGACTGCAGGTATGGAGAGCTGTTGTCATCGTATTAGATAGATAAGAATGATTATATGTATTGTAGAAATGTCTCCTATCATGTTCCCTAATTTTTTATTATGTCCACATCCTGGTCCCCATCTTGGACATCATAACAAACGTGCACTTTTTTGTTTAATTTACACATTGGACCATAGGAAAAATGACACTACAGCTACAGAGGTGACCGTCTGATAGCCCAGCTCGACTATCCATCTCTACTGAAGACCCTTTCAGCTTTTTGAGAGTTGGGTGGAGGACATCATCTCTGAAAATAGGGTCCCACAGCTGCACCCCATCAGTGTGAGCAGGACTCTTAGGACTCTTAGAAGAGTCAATGCTCTGAGACCATTGGGGGCACTTAGCCCCCTCTCTTCGTCACTGAGGATGATTTCATTTTTCAGGGATTAGGGAGGGTGGTCCTTGTGGTGGACTGCAGGTATGGAGAGCTGTTATCATCGTATTAGATAGATAAGAATGATTATATGTATTGTAGAAATGTCTCCTATCATGTTCCCTAATTTTTTATTATGTCCACATCCTGGTCCCCATCTTGGACATCATAACAAACGTGCACTTTTTTGTTTAATTTACACATTGGACCATAGGAAAAATGACACTACAGCTACAGAGGTGACCGTCTGATAGCCCAGCTCGACAATCCATCTCTACTGAAGACCCTTTCAGCTTTTTGAGAGTTGGGTGGAGGACATCATCTCTGAAAATAGGGTCCCACAGCTGCACCCCATCAGTGTGAGCAGGACTCTTAGGACTCTTAGAAGAGTCAATGCTCTGAGACCATGGGGGGCGCTTAGCCCCCTCTCTTCGTCACTGAGGATGATTTCATTTTTCAGGGATTAGAGAGGGTGGTCCTTGTGGTGGACTGCAGGTATGGAGAGCTGTTGTCATCGTATTAAATAGATAAGAATGATTATATGTATTGTAGAAATGTCTCCTATCATGTTCCCTAATTTTTTATTATGTCCACATCCTGGTCCCCATCTTGGACATCATAACAAACGTGCACTTTTTTGTTTAATTTACACATTGGACCATAGGAAAAATGACACTACAGCTACAGAGGTGACCGTCTGATAGCCCAGCTCGACTATCCATCTCTACTGAAGACCCTTTCAGCTTTTTGAGAGTTGGGTGGAGAACATCATCTCTGAAAATAGGGTCCCACAGCTGCACCCCATCAGTGTGAGCAGGACTCTTAGGACTCTTAGAAGAGTCAATGTTTTGAGACCATGGGGGGCGCTTAGCCCCCTCTCTTCGTCACTGAGGATGATTTCACTTTTCAGGGAATAGAGAGGGTGGTCCTTGTGGTGGACTGCAGGTATGGAGAGCTGTTGTCATCGTATTAGATAGATAAGAATGATTATATGTATTGTAGAAATGTCTCCTATCATGTTCCCTATTTTTTTATTATGTCCACATCCTGGTCCCCATCTTGGAAATCATAACAAACGTGCACTTTTTTGTTTAATTTACACATTGGACCATAGGAAAAATGACACTACAGCTACAGAGGTGACCGTCTGGTAGCCCAGCTCGACTATCCATCTCTACTGAAGACCCTTTCAGCTTTTTGAGAGTTGGGTGGAGGACATCATCTCTGAAAATAGGGTCCCACAGCTGCACCCCATCAGTGTGAGCAGGACTCTTAGGACTCTTAGAAGAGTTAATGCTCTGAGACCATGAGGGCGCTTAGCCCCCTCTCTTCGTCACTGAGGATGATTTCATTTTTCAGGGATTAGAGAGGGTGGTCCTTGTGGTGGACTGCAGGTATGGAGAGCTGTTGTCATCGTATTAGATAGATAAGAATGATTATATGTATTGTAGAAATGTCTCCTATCATGTTCCCTAATTTTTTATTATGTCCACATCCTGGTCCCCATCTTGGACATCATAACAAACGTGCACTTTTTTGTTTAATTTACACATTGGACCATAGGAAAAATGACACTACAGCTACAGAGGTGACCGTCTGATAGCCCAGCTCGACTATCCATCTCTACTGAAGACCCTTTCAGCTTTTTGAGAGTTGGGTGGAGGACATCATCTCTGAAAATAGGGTCCCACAGCTGCACCCCATCAGTGTGAGCAGGACTCTTAGGACTCTTAGAAGAGTCAATGCTCTGAGACCATTGGGGGCACTTAGCCCCCTCTCTTCGTCACTGAGGATGATTTCATTTTTCAGGGATTAGGGAGGGTGGTCCTTGTGGTGGACTGCAGGTATGGAGAGCTGTTATCATCGTATTAGATAGATAAGAATGATTATATGTATTGTAGAAATGTCTCCTATCATGTTCCCTAATTTTTTATTATGTCCACATCCTGGTCCCCATCTTGGACATCATAACAAACGTGCACTTTTTTGTTTAATTTACACATTGGACCATAGGAAAAATGACACTACAGCTACAGAGGTGACCGTCTGATAGCCCAGCTCGACAATCCATCTCTACTGAAGACCCTTTCAGCTTTTTGAGAGTTGGGTGGAGGACATCATCTCTGAAAATAGGGTCCCACAGCTGCACCCCATCAGTGTGAGCAGGACTCTTAGGACTCTTAGAAGAGTCAATGCTCTGAGACCATGGGGGGCGCTTAGCCCCCTCTCTTCGTCACTGAGGATGATTTCATTTTTCAGGGATTAGAAAGGGTGGTCCTTGTGGTGGACTGCAGGTATGGAGAGCTGTTGTCATCGTATTAAATAGATTAGAATGATTATATGTATTGTAGAAATGTCTCCTATCATGTTCTCTAATTTTTTATTATGTCCACATCCTGGTCCCCATCTTGGACATCATAACAAACGTGCACTTTTTTGTTTAATTTACACATTGGACCATAGGAAAAATGACACTACAGCTACAGAGGTGACCGTCTGATAGCCCAGCTCGACTATCCATCTCTACTGAAGACCCTTTCAGCTTTTTGAGAGTTGGGTGGAGAACATCATCTCTGAAAATAGGGTCCCACAGCTGCACCCCATCAGTGTGAGCAGGACTCTTAGGACTCTTAGAAGAGTCAATGTTTTGAGACCATGGGGGGCGCTTAGCCCCCTCTCTTCGTCACTGAGGATGATTTCACTTTTCAGGGAATAGAGAGGGTGGTCCTTGTGGTGGACTGCAGGTATGGAGAGCTGTTGTGATCGTATTAGATAGATAAGAATGATTATATGTATTGTAGAAATGTCTCCTATCATGTTCCCTAATTTTTTATTATGTCCACATCCTGGTCCCCATCTTGGACATCATAACAAACGTGCACTTTTTTGTTTAATTTACACATTGGACCATAGGAAAAATGACACTACAGCTACAGAGGTGACCGTCTGATAGCCCAGCTCGACTATCCATCTCTACTGAAGACCCTTTCAGCTTTTTGAGAGTTGGGTGGAGGACATCATCTCTGAAAATAGGGTCCCACAGCTGCACCCCATCAGTGTGAGCAGGACTCTTAGGATTCTTAGAAGAGTTAATGCTCTGAGACCATGGGGGCGCTTAGCCCCCTCTCTTCGTCACTGAGGATGATTTCATTTTTCAGGGATTAGAGAGGGTGGTCCTTGTGGTGGACTGCAGGTATGGAGAGCTGTTGTCATCGTATTAGATAGATAAGAATGATTATATGTATTGTAGAAATGTCTCCTATCATGTTCCCTAATTTTTTATTATGTCCACATCCTGGTCCCCATCTTGGACATCATAACAAACGTGCACTTTTTTGTTTAATTTACACATTGGACCATAGGAAAAATGACACTACAGCTACAGAGGTGACCGTCTGATAGCCCAGCTCGACTATCCATCTCTACTGAAGACCCTTTCAGCTTTTTGAGAGTTGGGTGGAGGACATCATCTCTTAAAATAGGGTCCCACAGCTGCACCCCATCAGTGTAAGCAGGACTCTTAGGACTCTTAGAAGAGTCAATGCTCTAAAACCATGGGGGGCGCTTAGCCCCCTCTCTTCGTCCCTGAGGATGATTTCATTTTTCAGGGATTAGAGAGGGTGGTCCTTGTGGTGGACTGCAGGTATGGAGAGCTGTTGTCATCGTATTAGATAGATAAGAATGATTATATGTATTGTAGAAATGTCTCCTATCATGTTCCCTAATTTTTTATTATGTCCACATCCTGGTCCCCATCTTGGACATCATAACAAACGTGCACTTTTTTGTTTAATTTACACATTGGACCATAGGAAAAATGACACTACAGCTACAGAGGTGACCGTCTGATAGCCCAGCTCGACTATCCATCTCTACTGAAGACCCTTTCAGCTTTTTGAGAGTTGGGTGGAGGACATCATCTCTGAAAATAGGGTCCCACAGCTGCACCCCATCAGTGTGAGCAGGACTCTTAGGACTCTTAGAAGAGTCAATGCTCTGAGAC
Source organism: Anomaloglossus baeobatrachus (assembly GCF_048569485.1). Classification (NCBI taxonomy): domain Eukaryota; kingdom Metazoa; phylum Chordata; class Amphibia; order Anura; family Aromobatidae; genus Anomaloglossus; species Anomaloglossus baeobatrachus. Next base: position 420,907 of record NW_027443047.1, read on the forward strand.
CATTGGGGGCACTTAGCCCCCTCTCTTCGTCACTGAGGATGATTTCATTTTTCAGGGATTAGAGAAGGTGGTCCTTGTGGTGGACTGCAGGTATGGAGAGCTGTTATCATCGTATTAGATAGATAAGAATGATTATATGTATTGTAGAAATGTCTCCTATCATGTTCCCTAATTTTTTATTATGTCCACATCCTGGTCCCCATCTTGGACATCATAACAAACGTGCACTTTTTTGTTTAATTTACACATTGGACCATAGGAAAAATGACACTACAGCTACAGAGGTGACCGTCTGATAGCCCAGCTCGACAATCCATCTCTACTGAAGACCCTTTCAGCTTTTTGAGAGTTGGGTGGAGGACATCATCTCTGAAAATAGGGTCCCACAGCTGCACCCCATCAGTGTGAGCAGGACTCTTAGGACTCTTAGAAGAGTCAATGCTCTAAAACCATGGGGGGCGCTTAGCCCCCTCTCTTCGTCCCTGAGGATGATTTCATTTTTCAGGGATTAGAGAGGGTGGTCCTTGTGGTGGACTGCAGGTATGGAGAGCTGTTGTCATCGTATTAGATAGATAAGAATGATTATATGTATTGTAGAAATGTCTCCTATCATGTTCCCTAATTTTTTATTATGTCCACATCCTGGTCCCCATCTTGGACATCATAACAAACGTGCACTTTTTTGTTTAATTTACACATTGGACCATAGGAAAAATGACACTACAGCTACAGAGGTGACCGTCTGATAGCCCAGCTCGACTATCCATCTCTACTGAAGACCCTTTCAGCTTTTTGAGAGTTGGGTGGAGGACATCATCTCTGAAAATAGGGTCCCACAGCTGCACCCCATCAGTGTGAGCAGGACTCTTAGGACTCTTAGAAGAGTTAATGCTCTGAGACCATGGGGGCGCTTAGCCCCCTCTCTTCGTCACTGAGGATGATTTCATTTTTCAGGGATTAGAGAGGGTGGTCCTTGTGGTGGACTGCAGGTATGGAGAGCTGTTGTCATCGTATTAGATAGATAAGAATGATTATATGTATTGTAGAAATGTCTCCTATCATGTTCCCTAATTTTTTATTATGTCCACATCCTGGTCCCCATCTTGGACATCATAACAAACGTGCACTTTTTTGTTTAATTTACACATTGGACCATAGGAAAAATGACACTACAGCTACAGAGGTGACCGTCTGATAGCCCAGCTCGACTATCCATCTCTACTGAAGACCCTTTCAGCTTTTTGAGAGTTGGGTGGAGGACATCATCTCTTAAAATAGGGTCCCACAGCTGCACCCCATCAGTGTAAGCAGGACTCTTAGGACTCTTAGAAGAGTCAATGCTCTAAAACCATGGGGGGCGCTTAGCCCCCTCTCTTCGTCCCTGAGGATGATTTCATTTTTCAGGGATTAGAGAGGGTGGTCCTTGTGGTGGACTGCAGGTATGGAGAGCTGTTGTCATCGTATTAGATAGATAAGAATGATTATATGTATTGTAGAAATGTCTCCTATCATGTTCCCTAATTTTTTATTATGTCCACATCCTGGTCCCCATCTTGGACATCATAACAAACGTGCACTTTTTTGTTTAATTTACACATTGGACCATAGGAAAAATGACACTACAGCTACAGAGGTGACCGTCTGATAGCCCAGCTCGACTATCCATCTCTACTGAAGACCCTTTCAGCTTTTTGAGAGTTGGGTGGAGGACATCATCTCTGAAAATAGGGTCCCACAGCTGCACCCTATCAGTGTGAGCAGGACTCTTAGGACTCTTAGAAGAGTTAATGCTCTGAGACCATGGGGGCGCTTAGCCCCCTCTCTTCGTCACTGAGGATGATTTCATTTTTCAGGGATTAGAGAGGGTGGTCCTTGTGGTGGACTGCAGGTATGGAGAGCTGTTGTCATCGTATTAGATAGATAAGAATGATTATATGTATTGTAGAAATGTCTCCTATCATGTTCCCTAATTTTTTATTATGTCCACATCCTGGTCCCCATCTTGGACATCATAACAAACGTGCACTTTTTTGTTTAATTTACACATTGGACCATAGGAAAAATGACACTACAGCTACAGAGGTGACCGTCTGATAGCCCAGCTCGACTATCCATCTCTACTGAAGACCCTTTCAGCTTTTTGAGAGTTGGGTGGAGAACATCATCTCTGAAAATAGGGTCCCACAGCTGCACCCCATCAGTGTGAGCAGGACTCTTAGGACTCTTAGAAGAGTCAATGTTTTGAGACCATGGGGGGCGCTTAGCCCCCTCTCTTCGTCACTGAGGATGATTTCACTTTTCAGGGAATAGAGAGGGTGGTCCTTGTGGTGGACTGCAGGTATGGAGAGCTGTTGTCATCGTATTAGATAGATAAGAATGATTATATGTATTGTAGAAATGTCTCCTATCATGTTCCCTATTTTTTTATTATGTCCACATCCTGGTCCCCATCTTGGAAATCATAACAAACGTGCACTTTTTTGTTTAATTTACACATTGGACCATAGGAAAAATGACACTACAGCTACAGAGGTGACCGTCTGGTAGCCCAGCTCGACTATCCATCTCTACTGAAGACCCTTTCAGCTTTTTGAGAGTTGGGTGGAGGACATCATCTCTGAAAATAGGGTCCCACAGCTGCACCCCATCAGTGTGAGCAGGACTCTTAGGACTCTTAGAAGAGTTAATGCTCTGAGACCATGAGGGCGCTTAGCCCCCTCTCTTCGTCACTGAGGATGATTTCATTTTTCAGGGATTAGAGAGGGTGGTCCTTGTGGTGGACTGCAGGTATGGAGAGCTGTTGTCATCGTATTAGATAGATAAGAATGATTATATGTATTGTAGAAATGTCTCCTATCATGTTCCCTAATTTTTTATTATGTCCACATCCTGGTCCCCATCTTGGACATCATAACAAACGTGCACTTTTTTGTTTAATTTACACATTGGACCATAGGAAAAATGACACTACAGCTACAGAGGTGACCGTCTGATAGCCCAGCTCGACTATCCATCTCTACTGAAGACCCTTTCAGCTTTTTGAGAGTTGGGTGGAGGACATCATCTCTGAAAATAGGGTCCCACAGCTGCACCCCATCAGTGTGAGCAGGACTCTTAGGACTCTTAGAAGAGTCAATGCTCTGAGACCATTGGGGGCACTTAGCCCCCTCTCTTCGTCACTGAGGATGATTTCATTTTTCAGGGATTAGGGAGGGTGGTCCTTGTGGTGGACTGCAGGTATGGAGAGCTGTTATCATCGTATTAGATAGATAAGAATGATTATATGTATTGTAGAAATGTCTCCTATCATGTTCCCTAATTTTTTATTATGTCCACATCCTGGTCCCCATCTTGGACATCATAACAAACGTGCACTTTTTTGTTTAATTTACACATTGGACCATAGGAAAAATGACACTACAGCTACAGAGGTGACCGTCTGATAGCCCAGCTCGACAATCCATCTCTACTGAAGACCCTTTCAGCTTTTTGAGAGTTGGGTGGAGGACATCATCTCTGAAAATAGGGTCCCACAGCTGCACCCCATCAGTGTGAGCAGGACTCTTAGGACTCTTAGAAGAGTCAATGCTCTGAGACCATGGGGGGCGCTTAGCCCCCTCTCTTCGTCACTGAGGATGATTTCATTTTTCAGGGATTAGAAAGGGTGGTCCTTGTGGTGGACTGCAGGTATGGAGAGCTGTTGTCATCGTATTAAATAGATTAGAATGATTATATGTATTGTAGAAATGTCTCCTATCATGTTCTCTAATTTTTTATTATGTCCACATCCTGGTCCCCATCTTGGACATCATAACAAACGTGCACTTTTTTGTTTAATTTACACATTGGACCATAGGAAAAATGACACTACAGCTACAGAGGTGACCGTCTGATAGCCCAGCTCGACTATCCATCTCTACTGAAGACCCTTTCAGCTTTTTGAGAGTTGGGTGGAGAACATCATCTCTGAAAATAGGGTCCCACAGCTGCACCCCATCAGTGTGAGCAGGACTCTTAGGACTCTTAGAAGAGTCAATGTTTTGAGACCATGGGGGGCGCTTAGCCCCCTCTCTTCGTCACTGAGGATGATTTCACTTTTCAGGGAATAGAGAGGGTGGTCCTTGTGGTGGACTGCAGGTATGGAGAGCTGTTGTGATCGTATTAGATAGATAAGAATGATTATATGTATTGTAGAAATGTCTCCTATCATGTTCCCTAATTTTTTATTATGTCCACATCCTGGTCCCCATCTTGGACATCATAACAAACGTGCACTTTTTTGTTTAATTTACACATTGGACCATAGGAAAAATGACACTACAGCTACAGAGGTGACCGTCTGATAGCCCAGCTCGACTATCCATCTCTACTGAAGACCCTTTCAGCTTTTTGAGAGTTGGGTGGAGGACATCATCTCTGAAAATAGGGTCCCACAGCTGCACCCCATCAGTGTGAGCAGGACTCTTAGGATTCTTAGAAGAGTTAATGCTCTGAGACCATGGGGGCGCTTAGCCCCCTCTCTTCGTCACTGAGGATGATTTCATTTTTCAGGGATTAGAGAGGGTGGTCCTTGTGGTGGACTGCAGGTATGGAGAGCTGTTGTCATCGTATTAGATAGATAAGAATGATTATATGTATTGTAGAAATGTCTCCTATCATGTTCCCTAATTTTTTATTATGTCCACATCCTGGTCCCCATCTTGGACATCATAACAAACGTGCACTTTTTTGTTTAATTTACACATTGGACCATAGGAAAAATGACACTACAGCTACAGAGGTGACCGTCTGATAGCCCAGCTCGACTATCCATCTCTACTGAAGACCCTTTCAGCTTTTTGAGAGTTGGGTGGAGGACATCATCTCTTAAAATAGGGTCCCACAGCTGCACCCCATCAGTGTAAGCAGGACTCTTAGGACTCTTAGAAGAGTCAATGCTCTAAAACCATGGGGGGCGCTTAGCCCCCTCTCTTCGTCCCTGAGGATGATTTCATTTTTCAGGGATTAGAGAGGGTGGTCCTTGTGGTGGACTGCAGGTATGGAGAGCTGTTGTCATCGTATTAGATAGATAAGAATGATTATATGTATTGTAGAAATGTCTCCTATCATGTTCCCTAATTTTTTATTATGTCCACATCCTGGTCCCCATCTTGGACATCATAACAAACGTGCACTTTTTTGTTTAATTTACACATTGGACCATAGGAAAAATGACACTACAGCTACAGAGGTGACCGTCTGATAGCCCAGCTCGACTATCCATCTCTACTGAAGACCCTTTCAGCTTTTTGAGAGTTGGGTGGAGGACATCATCTCTGAAAATAGGGTCCCACAGCTGCACCCCATCAGTGTGAGCAGGACTCTTAGGACTCTTAGAAGAGTCAATGCTCTGAGACCATTGGGGGCACTTAGCCCCCTCTCTTCGTCACTGAGGATGATTTCATTTTTCAGGGATTAGAGAAGGTGGTCCTTGTGGTGGACTGCAGGTATGGAGAGCTGTTATCATCGTATTAGATAGATAAGAATGATTATATGTATTGTAGAAATGTCTCCTATCATGTTCCCTAATTTTTTATTATGTCCACATCCTGGTCCCCATCTTGGACATCATAACAAACGTGCACTTTTTTGTTTAATTTACACATTGGACCATAGGAAAAATGACACTACAGCTACAGAGGTGACCGTCTGATAGCCCAGCTCGACAATCCATCTCTACTGAAGACCCTTTCAGCTTTTTGAGAGTTGGGTGGAGGACATCATCTCTGAAAATAGGGTCCCACAGCTGCACCCCATCAGTGTGAGCAGGACTCTTAGGACTCTTAGAAGAGTCAATGCTCTAAAACCATGGGGGGCGCTTAGCCCCCTCTCTTCGTCCCTGAGGATGATTTCATTTTTCAGGGATTAGAGAGGGTGGTCCTTGTGGTGGACTGCAGGTATGGAGAGCTGTTGTCATCGTATTAGATAGATAAGAATGATTATATGTATTGTAGAAATGTCTCCTATCATGTTCCCTAATTTTTTATTATGTCCACATCCTGGTCCCCATCTTGGACATCATAACAAACGTGCACTTTTTTGTTTAATTTACACATTGGACCATAGGAAAAATGACACTACAGCTACAGAGGTGACCGTCTGATAGCCCAGCTCGACTATCCATCTCTACTGAAGACCCTTTCAGCTTTTTGAGAGTTGGGTGGAGGACATCATCTCTGAAAATAGGGTCCCACAGCTGCACCCCATCAGTGTGAGCAGGACTCTTAGGACTCTTAGAAGAGTTAATGCTCTGAGACCATGGGGGCGCTTAGCCCCCTCTCTTCGTCACTGAGGATGATTTCATTTTTCAGGGATTAGAGAGGGTGGTCCTTGTGGTGGACTGCAGGTATGGAGAGCTGTTGTCATCGTATTAGATAGATAAGAATGATTATATGTATTGTAGAAATGTCTCCTATCATGTTCCCTAATTTTTTATTATGTCCACATCCTGGTCCCCATCTTGGACATCATAACAAACGTGCACTTTTTTGTTTAATTTACACATTGGACCATAGGAAAAATGACACTACAGCTACAGAGGTGACCGTCTGATAGCCCAGCTCGACTATCCATCTCTACTGAAGACCCTTTCAGCTTTTTGAGAGTTGGGTGGAGGACATCATCTCTGAAAATAGGGTCCCACAGCTGCACCCCATCAGTGTGAGCAGGACTCTTAGGACTCTTAGAAGAGTTAATGCTCTGAGACCATGGGGGCGCTTAGCCCCCTCTCTTCGTCACTGAGGATGATTTCATTTTTCAGGGATTAGAGAGGGTGGTCCTTGTGGTGGACTGCAGGTATGGAGAGCTGTTGTCATCGTATTAGATAGATAAGAATGATTATATGTATTGTAGAAATGTCTCCTATCATGTTCCCTAAATTTTTATTATGTCCACATCCTGGTCCCCATCTTGGACATCATAACAAACGTGCACTTTTTTGTTTAATTTACACATTGGACCATAGGAAAAATGACACTACAGCTACAGAGGTGACCGTCTGATAGCCCAGCTCGACTATCCATCTCTACTGAAGACCCTTTCAGCTTTTTGAGAGTTGGGTGGAGGACATCATCTCTGAAAATAGGGTCCCACAGCTGCACCCCATCAGTGTGAGCAGGACTCTTAGGACTCTTAGAAGAGTCAATGTTTTGAGACCATGGGGGGCGCTTAGCCCCCTCTCTTCGTCACTGAGGATGATTTCATTTTTCAGGGATTAGAGAGAGTGGTCCTTGTGGTGGACTGCAGGTATGGAGAGCTGTTGTGATCGTATTAGATAGATAAGAATGATTATATGTATTGTAGAAATGTCTCCTATCATGTTCCCTAATTTTTTATTATGTCCACATCCTGGTCCCCATCTTGGACATCATAACAAACGTGCACTTTTTTGTTTAATTTACACATTGGACCATAGGAAAAATGACACTACAGCTACAGAGGTGACCGTCTGATAGCCCAGCTCGACTATCCATCTCTACTGAAGACCCTTTCAGCTTTTTGAGAGTTGGGTGGAGGACATCATCTCTTAAAATAGGGTCCCACAGCTGCACCCCATCAGTGTAAGCAGGACTCTTAGGACTCTTAGAAGAGTCAATGCTCTAAAACCATGGGGGGCGCTTAGCCCCCTCTCTTCGTCCCTGAGGATGATTTCATTTTTCAGGGATTAGAGAGGGTGGTCCTTGTGGTGGACTGCAGGTATGGAGAGCTGTTGTCATCGTATTAGATAGATAAGAATGATTATATGTATTGTAGAAATGTCTCCTATCATGTTCCCTAATTTTTTATTATGTCCACATCCTGGTCCCCATCTTGGACATCATAACAAACGTGCACTTTTTTGTTTAATTTACACATTGGACCATAGGAAAAATGACACTACAGCTACAGAGGTGACCGTCTGATAGCCCAGCTCGACTATCCATCTCTACTGAAGACCCTTTCAGCTTTTTGAGAGTTGGGTGGAGGACATCATCTCTGAAAATAGGGTCCCACAGCTGCACCCCATCAGTGTAAGCAGTACTCTTAGGACTCTTAGAAGAGTCAATGCTCTAAAACCATGGGGGGCGCTTAGCCCCCTCTCTTCGTCCCTGAGGATGATTTCATTTTTCAGGGATTAGAGAGGGTGGTCCTTGTGGTGGACTGCAGGTATGGAGAGCTGTTGTCATCGTATTAGATAGATAAGAATGATTATATGTATTGTAGAAATGTCTCCTATCATGTTCCCTAATTTTTTATTATGTCCACATCCTGGTCCCCATCTTGGACATCATAACAAACGTGCACTTTTTTGTTTAATTTACACATTGGACCATAGGAAAAATGACACTACAGCTACAGAGGTGACCGTCTGATAGCCCAGCTCGACTATCCATCTCTACTGAAGACCCTTTCAGCTTTTTGAGAGTTGGGTGGAGGACATCATCTCTGAAAATAGGGTCCCACAGCTGCACCCCATCAGTGTGAGCAGGACTCTTAGGACTCTTAGAAGAGTTAATGCTCTGAGACCATGGGGGCGCTTAGCCCCCTCTCTTCGTCACTGAGGATGATTTCATTTTTCAGGGATTAGAGAGGGTGGTCCTTGTGGTGGACTGCAGGTATGGAGAGCTGTTGTCATCGTATTAGATAGATAAGAATGATTATATGTATTGTAGAAATGTCTCCTATCATGTTCCCTAATTTTTTATTATGTCCACATCCTGGTCCCCATCTTGGACATCATAACAAACGTGCACTTTTTTGTTTAATTTACACATTGGACCATAGGAAAAATGACACTACAGCTACAGAGGTGACCGTCTGATAGCCCAGCTCGACTATCCATCTCTACTGAAGACCCTTTCAGCTTTTTGAGAGTTGGGTGGAGGACATCATCTCTGAAAATAGGGTCCCACAGCTGCACCCCATCAGTGTGAGCAGGACTCTTAGGACTCTTAGAAGAGTTAATGCTCTGAGACCATGGGGGCGCTTAGCCCCCTCTCTTCGTCACTGAGGATGATTTCATTTTTCAGGGATTAGAGAGGGTGGTCCTTGTGGTGGACTGCAGGTATGGAGAGCTGTTGTCATCGTATTAGATAGATAAGAATGATTATATGTATTGTAGAAATGTCTCCTATCATGTTCCCTAATTTTTTATTATGTCCACATCCTGGTCCCCATCTTGGACATCATAACAAACGTGCACTTTTTTGTTTAATTTACACATTGGACCATAGGAAAAATGACACTACAGCTACAGAGGTGACCGTCTGATAGCCCAGCTCGACTATCCATCTCTACTGAAGACCCTTTCAGCTTTTTGAGAGTTGGGTGGAGGACATCATCTCTGAAAATAGGGTCCCACAGCTGCACCCCATCAGTGTGAGCAGGACTCTTAGGACTCTTAGAAGAGTCAATGCTCTGAGACCATTGGGGGCACTTAGCCCCCTCTCTTCATCACTGAGGATGATTTCATTTTTCAGGGATTAGAGAGGGTGGTCCTTGTGGTGGACTGCAGATATGGAGAGCTGTTATCATCGTATTAGATAGATAAGAATGATTATATGTATTGTAGAAATGTCTCCTATCATGTTCCCTAATTTTTTATTATGTCCACATCCTGGTCCCCATCTTGGACATCATAACAAACGTGCACTTTTTTGTTTAATTTACACATTGGACCATAGGAAAAATGACACTACAGCTACAGAGGTGACTGTCTGATAGCCCAGCTCGACTATCCATCTCTACTGAAGACCCTTTCAGCTTTTTGAGAGTTGGGTGGAGGACATCATCTCTTAAAATAGGGTCCCACAGCTGCACCCCATCAGTGTAAGCAGGACTCTTAGGACTCTTAGAAGAGTCAATGCTCTAAAACCATGGGGGGCGCTTAGCCCCCTCTCTTCGTCCCTGAGGATGATTTCATTTTTCAGGGATTAGAGAGGGTGGTCCTTGTGGTGGACTGCAGGTATGGAGAGCTGTTGTCATCGTATTAGATAGATAAGAATGATTATATGTATTGTAGAAATGTCTCCTATCATGTTCCCTAATTTTTTATTATGTCCACATCCTGGTCCCCATCTTGGACATCATAACAAACGTGCACTTTTTTGTTTAATTTACACATTGGACCATAGGAAAAATGACACTACAGCTACAGAGGTGACCGTCTGATAGCCCAGCTCGACTATCCATCTCTACTGAAGACCCTTTCAGCTTTTTGAGAGTTGGGTGGAGGACATCATCTCTGAAAATAGGGTCCCACAGCTGCACCCCATCAGTGTGAGCAGGACTCTTAGGACTCTTAGAAGAGTTAATGCTCTGAGACCATGGGGGCGCTTAGCCCCCTCTCTTCGTCACTGAGGATGATTTCATTTTTCAGGGATTAGAGAGGGTGGTCCTTGTGGTGGACTGCAGGTATGGAGAGCTGTTGTCATCGTATTAGATAGATAAGAATGATTATATGTATTGTAGAAATGTCTCCTATCATGTTCCCTAATTTTTTATTATGTCCACATCCTGGTCCCCATCTTGGACATCATAACAAACGTGCACTTTTTTGTTTAATTTACACATTGGACCATAGGAAAAATGACACTACAGCTACAGAGGTGACCGTCTGATAGCCCAGCTCGACTATCCATCTCTACTGAAGACCCTTTCAGCTTTTTGAGAGTTGGGTGGAGGACATCATCTCTGAAAATAGGGTCCCACAGCTGCACCCCATCAGTGTGAGCAGGACTCTTAGGACTCTTAGAAGAGTCAATGCTCTGAGACCATTGGGGGCACTTAGCCCCCTCTCTTCATCACTGAGGATGATTTCATTTTTCAGGGATTAGAGAGGGTGGTCCTTGTGGTGGACTGCAGATATTGAGAGCTGTTATCATCGTATTAGATAGATAAGAATGATTATATGTATTGTAGAAATGTCTCCTATCATGTTCCCTAATTTTTTATTATGTCCACATCCTGGTCCCCATCTTGGACATCATAACAAACGTGCACTTTTTTGTTTAATTTACACATTGGACCATAGGAAAAATGACACTACAGCTACAGAGGTGACCGTCTGATAGCCCAGCTCGACTATCCATCTCTACTGAAGACCCTTTCAGCTTTTTGAGAGTTGGGTGGAGGACATCATCTCTGAAAATAGGGTCCCACAGCTGCACCCCATCAGTGTGAGCAGGACTCTTAGGACTCTTAGAAGAGTCAATGCTCTGAGACCATGGGGGGGCGCTTAGCCCCCTCTCTTCGTCACTGAGGATGATTTCATTTTTCAGGGATTAGAGAGGGTGGTCCTTGTGGTGGACTGCAGGTATGGAGAGCTGTTGTCATCGTATTAAATAGATAAGAATGATTATATGTATTGTAGAAATGTCTCCTATCATGTTCCCTAATTTTTTATTATGTCCACATCCTGGTCCCCATCTTGGACATCATAACAAACGTGCACTTTTTTGTTTAATTTACACATTGGACCATAGGAAAAATGACACTACAGCTACAAAGGTGACCGTCTGATAGCCCAGCTCGACTATCCATCTCTACTGAAGACCCTTTCAGCTTTTTGAGAGTTGGGTGGAGGACATCATCTCTTAAAATAGGGTCCCACAGCTGCACCCCATCAGTGTAAGCAGGACTCTTAGGACTCTTAGAAGAGTCAATGCTCTAAAACCATTGGGGGCACTTAGCCCCCTCTCTTCATCACTGAGGATGATTTCATTTTTCAGGGATTAGAGAGGGTGGTCCTTGTGGTGGACTGCAGATATGGAGAGCTTTTATCATCGTATTAGATAGATAAGAATGATTATATGTATTGTAGAAATGTCTCCTATCATGTTCCCTAATTTTTTATTATGTCCACATCCTGGTCCCCATCTTGGACATCATAACAAACGTGCACTTTTTTGTTTAATTTACACATTGGACCATAGGAAAAATGACACTACAGCTACAGAGGTGACCGTCTGATAGCCCAGCTCGACTATCCATCTCTACTGAAGACCCTTTCAGCTTTTTGAGAGTTGGGTGGAGGACATCATCTCTGAAAATAGGGTCCCACAGCTGCACCCCATCAGTGTGAGCAGGACTCTTAGGACTCTTAGAAGAGTCAATGCTCTGAGACCATGGGGGGCGCTTTGCCCCCTCTCTTCGTCACTGAGGATGATTTCATTTTTCAGGGATTAGAGAGGGTGGTCCTTGTGGTGGACTGCAGGTATGGAGAGCTGTTGTCATCGTATTAAATAGATAAGAATGATTATATGTATTGTAGAAATGTCTCCTATCATGTTCCCTAATTTTTTATTATGTCCACATCCTGGTCCCCATCTTGGACATCATAACAAACGTGCACTTTTTTGTTTAATTTACACATTGGACCATAGGAAAAATGACACTACAGCTACAGAGGTGACCGTCTGATAGCCCAGCTCGACTATCCATCTCTACTGAAGAACCTTTCAGCTTTTTGAGAGTTGGGTGGAGAACATCATCTCTGAAAATAGGGTCCCACAGCTGCACCCCATCAGTGTGAGCAGGACTCTTAGGACTCTTAGAAGAGTCAATGCTCTGAGACCATGGGGGGCGCTTAGCCCCCTCTCTTCGTCACTGAGGATGATTTCACTTTTCAGGGAATAGAGAGGGTGGTCCTTGTGGTGGACTGCAGGTATGGAGAGCTGTTGTCATCGTATTAGATAGATAAGAATGATTATATGTATTGTAGAAATGTCTCCTATCATGTTCCCTATTTTTTTATTATGTCCACATCCTGGTCCCCATCTTGGAAATCATAACAAACGTGCACTTTTTTGTTTAATTTACACATTGGACCATAGGAAAAATGACACTACAGCTACAGAGGTGACCGTCTGATAGCCCAGCTCGACTATCCATCTCTACTGAAGACCCTTTCAGCTTTTTGAGAGTTGGGTGGAGGACATCATCTCTGAAAATAGGGTCCCACAGCTGCACCCCATCAGTGTGAGCAGGAATCTTAGGACTCTTAGAAGAGTCAATGCTCTGAGACCATGGGGGGCGCTTAGCCCCCTCTCTTCGTCACTGAGGATGATTTCATTTTTCAGGGATTAGAGAGAGTGGTCCTTGTGGTGGACTGCAGGTATGGAGAGCTGTTGTGATCGTATTAGATAGATAAGAATGATTATATGTATTGTAGAAATGTCTCCTATCATGTTCCCTAATTTTTTATTATGTCCACATCCTGGTCCCCATCTTGAACATCATAACAAACGTGCACTTTTTTGTTTAATTTACACATTGGACCATAGGAAAAATGACACTACAGCTACAGAGGTGACCGTCTGATAGCCCAGCTCGACTATCCATCTCTACTGAAGACCCTTTCAGCTTTTTGAGAGTTGGGTGGAGGACATCATCTCTGAAAATAGGGTCCCACAGCTGCACCCCATCAGTGTGAGCAGGACTCTTAGGACTCTTAGAAGAGTCAATGCTCTGAGACCATGGGGGGCGCTTAGCCCCCACTCTTCGTCACTGAGGATGATTTCATTTTTCAGGGATTAGAGAGGGTGGTCCTTGTGGTGGACTGCAGGTATGGAGAGCTGTTGTCATCGTATTAAATAGATAAGAATGATTATATGTATTGTAGAAATGTCTCCTATCATGTTCCCTAATTTTTTATTATGTCCACATCCTGGTCCCCATCTTGGACATCATAACAAACGTGCACTTTTTTGTTTAATTTACACATTGGACCATAGGAAAAATGACACTACAGCTACAGAGGTGACCGTCTGATAGCCCAGCTCGACTATCCATCTCTACTGAAGACTCTTTCAGCTTTTTGAGAGTTGGGTAGAGAACATCATCTCTGAAAATAGGGTCCCACAGCTGCACCCCATCAGTGTGAGCAGGACTCTTAGGACTCTTAGAAGAGTCAATGCTCTGAGACCATGGGGGGCGCTTAGCCCCCTCTCTTCGTCACTGAGGATGATTTCACTTTTCAGGTAATAGAGAGGGTGGTCCTTGTGGTGGACTGCAGGTATGGAGAGCTGTTGTCATCGTATTAGATAGAAAAGAATGATTATATGTATTGTAGAAATGTCTCCTATCATGTTCCCTAATTTTTTATTATGTCCACATCCTGGTCCCCATCTTGGAAATCATAACAAACGTGCACTTTTTTGTTTAATTTACACATTGGACCATAGGAAAAATGACACTACAGCTACAGAGGTGACCGTCTGATAGCCCAGCTCGACTATCCATCTCTACTGAAGACCCTTTCAGCTTTTTGAGAGTTGGGTGGAGGACATCATCTCTGAAAATAGGGTCCCACAGCTGCACCCCATCAGTGTGAGCAGGAATCTTAGGACTCTTAGAAGAGTCAATGCTCTGAGACCATGGGGGGCGCTTAGCCCCCTCTCTTCGTCACTGAGGATGATTTAATTTTTCAGGGATTAGAGAGAGTGGTCCTTGTGGTGGACTGCAGGTATGGAGAGCTGTTGTGATCGTATTAGATAGATAAGAATGATTATATGTATTGTAGAAATGTCTCCTATCATGTTCCCTAATTTCTTATTGTGTCCACATCCTGGTCCCCATCTTGGACATCATAACAAACGTGCACTTTTTTGTTTAATTTACACATTGGACCATAGGAAAAATGACACTACAGCTACAGAGGTGACCGTCTGATAGCCCAGCTCGACTATCCATCTCTACTGAAGACCCTTTCAGCTTTTTGAGAGTTGGGTGGAGGACATCATCTCTGAAAATAGGGTCCCACAGCTTCACCCCATCAGTGTGAGCAGGACTCTTAGGACTCTTAGAAGAGTCAATGCTCTGGTACCATGGGGGGCGCTTGGCCCCCTCTCTTCGTCACTGAGGATGATTTCATTTTTCAGGGATTAGAGAGGGTGGTCCTTGTGGTGGACTGCAGGTATGGAGAGCTGTTGTCATCGTATTAGATAGATAAGAATGATTATATGTATTGTAGAAATGTCTCCTATCATGTTCCCTAATTTTTTATTATGTCCACATCCTGGTCCCCATCTTGGACATCATAACAAACGTGCACTTTTTTGTTTAATTTACACATTGGACCATAGGAAAAATGACACTACAGCTACAGAGGTGACCGTCTGATAGCCCAGCTCGACTATCCATCTCTACTGAAGACCCTTTCAGCTTTTTGAGAGTTGGGTGGAGGACATCATCTCTGAAAATAGGGTCCCACAGCTGCACCCCATCAGTGTGAGCAGGACTCTTAGGACTCTTAGAAGAGTTAATGCTCTGAGACCATGGGGGCGCTTAGCCCCCTCTCTTCGTCACTGAGGATGATTTCATTTTTCAGGGATTAGAGAGGGTGGTCCTTGTGGTGGTCTGCAGGTATGGAGAGCTGTTGTCATCGTATTAGATAGATAAGAATGATTATATGTATTGTAGAAATGTCTCCTATCATGTTCCCTAATTTTTTATTATGTCCACATCCTGGTCCCCATCTTGGACATCATAACAAACGTGCACTTTTTTGTTTAATTTACACATTGGACCATAGGAAAAATGACACTACAGCTACAGAGGTGACCGTCTGATAGCCCAGCTCGACTATCCATCTCTACTGAAGACCCTTTCAGCTTTTTGAGAGTTGGGTGGAGGACATCATCTCTGAAAATAGGGTCCCACAGCTTCACCCCATCAGTGTGAGCAGGACTCTTAGGACTCTTAGAAGAGTCAATGCTCTGAGACCATTGGGGGCACTTAGCCCCCTCTCTTCGTCACTGAGGATGATTTCATTTTTCAGGGATTAGAGAGGGTGGTCCTTGTGGTGGACTGCAGGTATGGAGAGCTGTTGTCATCGTATTAGATAGATAAGAATGATTATATGTATTGTAGAAATGTCTCCTATCATGTTCCCTAATTTCTTATTATGTCCACATCCTGGTCCCCATCTTGGACATCATAACAAACGTGCACTTTTTTGTTTAATTTACACATTGGACCATAGGAAAAATGACACTACAGCTACAGAGGTGACCGTCTGATAGCCCAGCTCGACTATCCATCTCTACTGAAGACCCTTTCAGCTTTTTGAGAGTCGGGTGGAGGACATCATCTCTGAAAATAGGGTCCCACAGCTTCACCCCATCAGTGTGAGCAGGACTCTTAGGACTCTTAGAAGAGTCAATGCTCTGGTACCATGGGGGGCGCTTGGCCCCCTCTCTTCGTCACTGAGGATGATTTCATTTTTCAGTGATTAGAGAGGGTGGTCCTTGTGGTGGACTGCAGGTATGGAGAGCTGTTGTCATCGTATTAGATAGATAAGAATGATTATATGTATTGTAGAAATGTCTCCTATCATGTTCCCTAATTTTTTATTATGTCCACATCCTGGTCCCCATCTTGGACATCATAACAAACGTGCACTTTTTTGTTTAATTTACACATTGGACCATAGGAAAAATGACACTACAGCTACAGAGGTGACCGTCTGATAGCCTAGCTCGACTATCCATCTCTACTGAAGACCCTTTCAGCTTTTTGAGAGTTGGGTGGAGGACATCATCTCTGAAAATAGGGTCCCACAGCTGCACCCCATCAGTGTGAGCAGGACTCTTAGGACTCTTAGAAGAGTTAATGCTCTGAGACCATGGGGGCGCTTAGCCCCCTCTCTTCGTCACTGAGGATGATTTCATTTTTCAGGGATTAGAGAGGGTGGTCCTTGTGGTGGACTGCAGGTATGGAGAGCTGTTGTCATCGTATTAGATAGATAAGAATGATTATATGTATTGTAGAAATGTCTCCTATCATGTTCCCTAATTTTTTATTATGTCCACATCCTGGTCCCCATCTTGGACATCATAACAAACGTGCACTTTTTTGTTTAATTTACACATTGGACCATAGGAAAAATGACACTACAGCTACAGAGGTGACCGTCTGATAGCCCAGCTCGACTATCCATCTCTACTGAAGACCCTTTCAGCTTTTTGAGAGTTGGGTGGAGGACATCATCTCTGAAAATAGGGTCCCACAGCTGCACCCCATCAGTGTGAGCAGGACTCTTAGGACTCTTAGAAGAGTCAATGCTCTGAGACCATTGGGGGCACTTAGCCCCCTCTCTTCGTCACTGAGGATGATTTCATTTTTCAGGGATTAGAGAGGGTGGTCCTTGTGGTGGACTGCAGGTATGGAGAGCTGTTGTCATCGTATTAGATAGATAAGAATGATTATATGTATTGTAGAAATGTCTCCTATCATGTTCCCTAATTTCTTATTATGTCCACATCCTGGTCCCCATCTTGGACATCATAACAAACGTGCACTTTTTTGTTTAATTTACACATTGGACCATAGGAAAAATGACACTACAGCTACATAGGTGACCGTCTGATAGCCCAGCTCGACTATCCATCTCTACTGAAGACCCTTTCAGCTTTTTGAGAGTCGGGTGGAGGACATCATCTCTGAAAATAGGGTCCCACAGCTTCACCCCATCAGTGTGAGCAGGACTCTTAGGACTCTTAGAAGAGTCAATGCTCTGGTACCATGGGGGGCGCTTGGCCCCCTCTCTTCGTCACTGAGGATGATTTCATTTTTCAGGGATTAGAGAGGGTGGTCCTTGTGGTGGACTGCAGGTATGGAGAGCTGTTGTCATCGTATTAGATAGATAAGAATGATTATATGTATTGTAGAAATGTCTCCTATCATGTTCCCTAATTTTTTATTATGTCCACATCCTGGTCCCCATCTTGGACATCATAACAAACGTGCACTTTTTTGTTTAATTTACACATTGGACCATAGGAAAAATGACACTACAGCTACAGAGGTGACCGTCTGATAGCCCAGCTCGACTATCCATCTCTACTGAAGACCCTTTCAGCTTTTTGAGAGTTGGGTGGAGGACATCATCTCTGAAAATAGGGTCCCACAGCTGCACCCCATCAGTGTGAGCAGGACTCTTAGGACTCTTAGAAGAGTTAATGCTCTGAGACCATGGGGGCGCTTAGCCCCCTCTCTTCGTCACTGAGGATGATTTCATTTTTCAGGGATTAGAGAGGGTGGTCCTTGTGGTGGACTGCAGGTATGGAGAGCTGTTGTCATCGTATTAGATAGATAAGAATGATTATATGTATTGTAGAAATGTCTCCTATCATGTTCCCTAATTTTTTATTATGTCCACATCCTGGTCCCCATCTTGGACATCATAACAAACGTGCACTTTTTTGTTTAATTTAGACATTGGACCATAGGAAAAATGACACTACAGCTACAGAGGTGACCGTCTGATAGCCCAGCTCGACTATCCATCTCTACTGAAGACCCTTTCAGCTTTTTGAGAGTTGGGTGGAGGACATCATCTCTGAAAATAGGGTCCCACAGCTGCACCCCATCAGTGTGAGCAGGACTCTTAGGACTCTTAGAAGAGTCAATGCTCTGAGACCATTGGGGGCACTTAGCCCCCTCTCTTCGTCACTGAGGATGATTTCATTTTTCAGGGATTAGAGAGGGTGGTCCTTGTGGTGGACTGCAGGTATGGAGAGCTGTTATCGTATTAGATAGATAAGAATGATTATATGTATTGTAGAAATGTCTCCTATCATGTTCCCTAATTTTTTATTATGTCCACATCCTGGTCCCCATCTTGGACATCATAACAAACGTGCACTTTTTTGTTTAATTTACACATTGGACCATAGGAAAAATGACACTACAGCTACAGAGGTGACCGTCTGATAGCCCAGCTCGACAATCCATCTCTACTGAAGACCCTTTCAGCTTTTTGAGAGTTGGGTGGAGGACATCATCTCTGAAAATAGGGTCCCACAACTGCACCCCATCAGTGTGAGCAGGACTTTTAGGACTCTTAGAAGAGTCAATGCTCTGAGACCATGGGGGGCGTTTAGCCACCTCTCTTCGTCACTAAGGATGATTTCATTTTTCAGGGATTAGAGAGGGTGGTCCTTGTGGTGGACTGCAGGTATGGAGAGCTGTTGTCATCGTATTAAATAGATAAGAATGATTATATGTATTGTAGAAATGTCTCCTATCATGTTCCCTAATTTTTTATTATGTCCACATCCTGGTCCCCATCTTGGACATCATAACAAACGTGCACTTTTTTGTTTAATTTACACATTGGACCATAGGAAAAATGACACTACAGGTACAGAGGTGACCGTCTGATAGCCCAGCTCGACTATCCATCTCTACTGAAGACCCTTTCAGCTTTTTGAGAGTTTGGTGGAGAACATCATCTCTGAAAATAGGGTCCCACAGCTGCACCCCATCAGTGTGAGCAGGACTCTTAGGACTCTTAGAAGAGTCAATGCTCTGAGACCATGGGGGGCGCTTAGCCCCCTCTCTTCGTCACTGAGGATGATTTCACTTTTCAGGGAATAGAGAGGGTGGTCCTTGTGGTGGACTGCAGGTATGGAGAGCTGTTGTCATCGTATTAGATAGATAAGAATGATTATATGTATTGTAGAAATGTCTCCTATCATGTTCCCTATTTTTTTATTATGTCCACATCCTGGTCCCCATCTTGGAAATCATAACAAACGTGCACTTTTTTGTTTAATTTACACATTGGACCATAGGAAAAATGACACTACAGCTACATAGGTGACCGTCTGATAGCCCAGCTCGACTATCCATCTCTACTGAAGACCCTTTCAGCTTTTTGAGAGTTGGGTGGAGGACATCATCTCTGAAAATAGGGTCCCACAGCTGCACCCCATCAGTGTGAGCAGGACTCTTAGGACTCTTAGAAGAGTCAATGTTTTGAGACCATGGGGTGCGCTTAGCCCCCTCTCTTCGTCACTGAGGATGATTTCATTTTTCAGGGATTAGAGAGGGTGGTCCTTGTGGTGGACTGCAGGTATGGAGAGCTGTTGTCATCATTTTAAATAGATAAGAATGATTATATGTATTGTAGAAATGTCTCCTATCATGTTCCCTAATTTTTTATTATGTCCACATCCTGGTCCCCATCTTGGACATCATAACAAACGTGCACTTTTTTGTTTAATTTACACATTGGACCATAGGAAAAATGACACTACAGGTACAGAGGTGACCGTCTGATAGCCCAGCTCGACTATCCATCTCTACTGAAGACCCTTTCAGCTTTTTGAGAGTTTGGTGGAGAACATCATCTCTGAAAATAGGGTCCCACAGCTGCACCCCATCAGTGTGAGCAGGACTCTTAGGACTCTTAGAAGAGTCAATGCTCTGAGACCATGGGGGGCGCTTAGCCCCCTCTCTTCGTCACTGAGGATGATTTCACTTTTCAGGGAATAGAGAGGGTGGTCCTTGTGGTGGACTGCAGGTATGGAGAGCTGTTGTCATCGTATTAGATAGATAAGAATGATTATATGTATTGTAGAAATGTCTCCTATCATGTTCCATATTTTTTTATTATGTCCACATCCTGGTCCCCATCTTGGAAATCATAACAAACGTGCACTTTTTTGTTTAATTTACACATTGGACCATAGGAAAAATGACACTACAGCTACAGAGGTGACCGTCTGATAGCCCAGCTCGACTATCCATCTCTACTGAAGACCCTTTCAGCTTTTTGAGAGTTGGGTGGAGGACATCATCTCTGAAAATAGGGTCCCACAGCTGCACCCCATCAGTGTGAGCAGGACTCTTAGGACTCTTAGAAGAGTCAATGTTTTGAGACCATGGGGTGCGCTTAGTCCCCTCTCTTCGTCACTGAGGATGATTTCATTTTTCAGGGATTAGAGAGGGTGGTCCTTGTGGTGGACTGCAGGTATGGAGAGCTGTTGTCATCGTATTAGATAGATAAGAATAATTATATGTATTGTAGAAATGTCTCCTATCATGTTCCCTATTTTTTTATTATGTCCACATCCTGGTCCCCATCTTGGAAATCATAACAAACGTGCACTTTTTTGTTTAATTTACACATTGGACCATAGGAAAAATGACACTACAGCTACAGAGGTGACCGTCTGATAGCCCAGCTCGACTATCCATCTCTACTGAAGACCCTTTCAGCTTTTTGAGAGTTGGGTAGAGAACATCATCTCTGAAAATAGGGTCCCACAGCTGCACCCCATCAGTGTGAGCAGGACTCTTAGGACTCTTAAAAGAGTCAATGCTCTGAGACCATGGAGGGCGCTTAGCCCCCTCTCTTCATCACTGAGGATGATTTCACTTTTCAGGGATTAGAGAGAGTGGTCCTTGTGGTGGACTGCAGGTATGGAGAGCTGTTGTGATCGTATTAGATAGATAAGAATGATTATATGTATTGTAGAAATGTCTCCTATCATGTTCCCTAATTTTTTATTATGTCCACATCCTGGTCCCCATCTTGAACATCATAACAAACGTGCACTTTTTTGTTTAATTTACACATTGGACCATAGGAAAAATGACACTACAGCTACAGAGGTGACCGTCTGATAGCCCAGCTCGACTATCCATCTCTACTGAAGACCCTTTCAGCTTTTTGAGAGTTGGGTGGAGGACATCATCTCTGAAAATAGGGTCCCACAGCTGCACCCCATCAGTGTAAGCAGGACTCTTAGGACTCTTAGAAGAGTCAATGCTCTAAAACCATGGGGGCGCTTAGCCCCCTCTCTTCGTCCCTGAGGATGATTTCATTTTTCAGGGATTAGAGAGGGTGGTCCTTGTGGTGGACTGCAGGTATGGAGAGCTGTTGTCATCGTATTAGATAGATAAGAATGATTATATGTATTGTAGAAATGTCTCCTATCATGTTCCCTAATTTCTTATTATGTCCACATCCTGGTTCCCATCTTGGACATCATAACAAACGTGCACTTTTTTGTTTAATTTACACATTGGACCATAGGAAAAATGACACTACAGTTACAGAGGTGACCGTCTGATAGCCCAGCTCGACTATCCATCTCTACTGAAGACCCTTTCAGCTTTTTGAGAGTTGGGTGGAGGACATCATCTCTGAAAATAGGGTCCCACAGCTTCACCCCATCAGTGTGAGCAGGACTCTTAGGACTCTTAGAAGAGTCAATGCTCTGGTACCATGGGGGGCGCTTGGCCCCCTCTCTTCGTCACTGAGGATGATTTCATTTTTCAGGGATTAGAGAGGGTGGTCCTTGTGGTGGACTGCAGGTATGGAGAGCTGTTGTCATCGTATTAGATAGATAAGAATGATTATATGTATTGTAGAAATGTCTCCTATCATGTTCCCTAATTTTTTATTATGTCCACATCCTGGTCCCCATCTTGGACATCATAACAAACGTGCACTTTTTTGTTTAATTTACACATTGGACCATAGGAAAAATGACACTACAGCTACAGAGGTGACCGTCTGATAGCCCAGCTCGACTATCCATCTCTACTGAAGACCCTTTCAGCTTTTTAAGAGTTGGGTGGAGGACATCATCTCTGAAAATAGGGTCCCACAGCTGCACCCCATCAGTGTGAGCAGGACTCTTAGGACTCTTAGAAGAGTCAATGCTCTGAGACCATTGGGGGCACTTAGCCCCCTCTCTTCGTCACTGAGGATGATTTCATTTTTCAGGGATTAGAGAGGGTGGTCCTTGTGGTGGACTGCAGGTATGGAGAGCTGTTATCATCGTATTAGATAGATAAGAATGATTATATGTATTGTAGAAATGTCTCCTATCATGTTCCCTAATTTTTTATTATGTCCACATCCTGGTTCCCATCTTGGACATCATAACAAACGTGCACTTTTTTGTTTAATTTACACATTGGACCATAGGAAAAATGACACTACAGCTACAGAGGTGACCGTCTGTTAGCCCAGCTCGACAATCCATCTCTACTGAAGACCCTTTCAGCTTTTTGAGAGTTGGGTGGAGGACATCATCTCTGAAAATAGGGTCCCACAGCTGCACCCCATCAGTGTGAGCAGGACTCTTAGGACTCTTAGAAGAGTCAATGCTCTGAGACCATGGGGGGCGCTTAGCCCCCTCTCTTCGTCACTGAGGATGATTTCATTTTTCAGGGATTAGAGAGGGTGGTCCTTGTGGTGGACTGCAGGTATGGAGAGCTGTTGTCATCGTATTAGATAGATAAGAATGATTATATGTATTGTAGAAATGTCTCCTATCATGTTCCCTAATTTTTTATTATGTCCACATCCTGGTCCCCATCTTGGACATCATAACAAACGTGCACTTTTTTGTTTAATTTACACATTGGACCAGAGGAAAAATGACACTACAGCTACAGAGGTGACCGTCTGATAGCCCAGCTCGACTATCCATCTCTACTGAAGACCCTTTCAGCTTTTTGAGAGTTGGGTGGAGGACATCATCTCTGAAAATAGGGTCCCACAGCTGCACCCCATCAGTGTGAGCAGGACTCTTAGGACTCTTAGAAGAGTTAATGCTCTGAGACCATGGGGGCGCTTAGCCCCCTCTCTTCGTCACTGAGGATGATTTCATTTTTCAGGGATTAGAGAGGGTGGTCCTTGTGGTGGACTGCAGGTATGGAGAGCTGTTGTCATCGTATTAGATAGATAAGAATGATTATATGTATTGTAGAAATGTCTCCTATCATGTTCCCTAATTTTTTATTATGTCCACATCCTGGTCCCCATCTTGGACATCATAACAAACGTGCACCTTTTTGTTTAATTTACACATTGGACCATAGGAAAAATGACACTACAGCTACAGAGGTGACCGTCTGATAGCCCAGCTCGACTATCCATCTCTACTGAAGACCCTTTCAGCTTTTTGAGAGTTGGGTGGAGGACATCATCTCTGAAAATAGGGTCCCACAGCTGCACCCCATCAGTGTGAGCAGGACTCTTAGGACTCTTAGAAGAGTCAATGCTCTGAGACCATTGGGGGCACTTAGCCCCCTCTCTTCATCACTGAGGATGATTTCATTTTTCAGGGATTAGAGAGGGTGGTCCTTGTGGTGGACTGCAGATATGGAGAGCTGTTATCATCGTATTAGATAGATAAGAATGATTATATGTATTGTAGAAATGTCTCCTATCATGTTCCCTAATTTTTTATTATGTCCACATCCTGGTCCCCATCTTGGACATCATAACAAACGTGCACTTTTTTGTTTAATTTACACATTGGACCATAGGAAAAATGACACTACAGCTACAGAGGTGACCGTCTGATAGCCCAGCTCGACTATCCATCTCTACTGAAGACCCTTTCAGCTTTTTGAGAGTTGGGTGGAGAACATCATCTCTGAAAATAGGGTCCCACAGCTGCACCCCATCAGTGTGAGCAGGACTCTTAGGACTCTTAGAAGAGTCAATGCTCTGAGACCATGGGGGGCGCTTAGCCCCCTCTCTTCGTCACTGAGGATGATTTCACTTTTCAGGGAATAGAGAGGGTGGTCCTTGTGGTGGACTGCAGGTATGGAGAGCTGTTGTCATCGTATTAGATAGATAAGAATGATTATATGTATTGTAGAAATGTCTCCTATCATGTTCCCTATTTTTTTATTATGTCCACATCCTGGTCCCCATCTTGGAAATCATAACAAACGTGCACTTTTTTGTTTAATATACACATTGGACCATAGGAAAAATGACACTACAGCTACAGAGGTGACCGTCTGATAGCCCAGCTCGACTATCCATCTCTACTGAAGACCCTTTCAGCTTTTTGAGAGTTGGGTGGAGGACATCATCTCTGAAAATAGGGTCCCACAGCTGCACCCCATCAGTGTGAGCAGGAATCTTAGGACTCTTAGAAGAGTCAATGCTCTGAGACCATGGGGGGCGCTTAGCCCCCTCTCTTCGTCACTGAGGATGATTTCATTTTTCAGGGATTAGAGAGAGTGGTCCTTGTGGTGGACTGCAGGTATGGAGAGCTGTTGTGATCGTATTAGATAGATAAGAATGAATATATGTATTGTAGAAATGTCTCCTATCATGTTCCTGAATTTTTTATTATGTCCACATCCTGGTCCCCATCTTGAACATCATAACAAACGTGCACTTTTTTGTTTAATTTACACATTGGACCATAGGAAAAATGACACTACAGCTACAGAGGTGACCGTCTGATAGCCCAGCTCGACTATCCATCTCTACTGAAGACCCTTTCAGCTTTTTGAGAGTTGGGTGGAGGACATCATCTCTGAAAATAGGGTCCCACAGCTGCACCCCATCAGTGTAAGCAGGACTCTTAGGACTCTTAGAAGAGTCAATGCTCTAAAACCATGGGGGGCGCTTAGTCCCCTCTCTTCGTCCCTGAGGATGATTTCATTTTTCAGGGATTAGAGAGGGTGGTCCTTGTGGTGGACTGCAGGTATGGAGAGCTGTTGTCATCGTATTAGATAGATAAGAATGATTATATGTATTGTAGAAATGTCTCCTATCATGTTCCCTAATTTCTTATTATGTCCACATCCTGGTCCCCATCTTGGACATCATAACAAACGTGCACTTTTTCGTTTAATTTACACATTGGGCCATAGGAAAAATGACACTACAGCTACAGAGGTGACCGTCTGATAGCCCCATCAGTGTGAGCAGGACTCTTAGGACTCTTAGAAGAGTCAATGCTCTGAGACCATTGGGGGCACTTAGCCCCCTCTCTTCATCACTGAGGATGATTTCATTTTTCAGGGATTAGAGAGGGTGGTCCTTGTGGTGGACTGCAGATATGGAGAGCTGTTATCATCGTATTAGATAGATAAGAATGATTATATGTATTGTAGAAATGTCTCCTATCATGTTCCCTAATTTTTTATTATGTCCACATCCTGGTCCCCATCTTGGACATCATAACAAACGTGCACTTTTTCGTTTAATTTACACATTGGGCCATAGGAAAAATGACACTACAGCTACAGAGGTGACCGTCTGATAGCCCAGCTCGACTATCCATCTCTACTGAAGACCCTTTCAGCTTTTTGAGAGTTGGGTGGAGGACATCATCTCTGAAAATAGGGTCCCACAGCTGCACCCATCAGTGTGAGCAGGACTCTTAGGACTCTTAGAAGAGTTAATGCTCTGAGACCATGGGGGCGCTTAGCCCCCTCTCTTCGTCACTGAGGATGATTTCATTTTTCAGGGATTAGAGAGGGTGGTCCTTGTGGTGGACTGCAGGTATGGAGAGCTGTTGTCATCGTATTAGATAGATAAGAATGATTATATGTATTGTAGAAATGTCTCCTATCATGTTCCCTAATTTTTTATTATGTCCACATCCTGGTCCCCATCTTGGACATCATAACAAACGTGCACTTTTTTGTTTAATTTACACATTGGACCATAGGAAAAATGACACTACAGCTACTACAGAGGTGACCGTCTGATAGCCCAGATCGACTATCCATCTCTACTGAAGACCCTTTCAGCTTTTTGAGAGTTGGGTAGAGGACATCATCTCTGAAAATAGGGTCCCACAGCTGCACCCCATCAGTGTGAGCAGGACTCTTAGAACTCTTAGAAGAGTCAATGCTCTGAGACCATTGGGGGCACTTAGCCCCCTCTCTTCGTCACTGAGGATGATTTCATTTTTCAGGGATTAGAGAGGGTGGTCCTTGTGGTGGACTGCAGGTATGGAGAGCTGTTATCATCGTATTAGGTAGATAAGAATGATTATATGTATTGTAGAAATGTCTCCTATCATGTTCCCTAATTTTTTATTATGTCCACATCCTGGTCCCCATCTTGGACATCATAACAAACGTGCACTTTTTTGTTTAATTTACACATTGGACCATAGGAAAAATGACACTACAGCTACAGAGGTGACCGTCTGATAGCCCAGCTCGACAATCCATCTCTACTGAAGACCCTTTCAGCTTTTTGAGAGTTGGGTGGAGGACATCATCTCTGAAAATAGGGTCCCACAGCTGCACCCCATCAGTGTGAGCAGGACTCTTAGGACTCTTAGAAGAGTCAATGCTCTGAGACCATGGGGGGCGCTTAGCCCCCTCTCTTCGTCACTGAGGATGATTTCATTTTTCAGGGATTAGAGAGGGTGGTCCTTGTGGTGGACTGCCGGTATGGAGAGCTGTTGTCATCGTATTAAATAGATAAGAATGATTATATGTATTGTAGATATGTCTCCTATCATGTTCCCTAATTTTTTATTATGTCCACATCCTGGTCCCCATCTTGGACATCATAACAAACGTGCACTTTTTTGTTTAATTTACACATTGGACCATAGGAAAAATGACACTACAGCTACAGAGGTGACCGTCTGATAGCCCAGCTCGACTATCCATCTCTACTGAAGACCCTTTCAGCTTTTTGAGAGTTGGGTGGAGGACATCATCTCTTAAAATAGGGTCCCACAGCTGCACCCCATCAGTGTAAGCAGGACTCTTAGGACTCTTAGAAGAGTCAATGCTCTAAAACCATGGGGGGCGCTTAGCCCCCTCTCTTCATCACTGAGGATGATTTCATTTTTCAGGGATTAGAGAGGGTGGTCCTTGTGGTGGACTGCAGGTATGGAGAGCTGTTATCATCGTATTAGGTAGATAAGAATGATTATATGTATTGTAGAAATGTCTCCTATCATGTTCCCTAATTTTTTATTATGTCCACATCCTGGTCCCCATCTTGGACATCATAACAAACGTGCACTTTTTTGTTTAATTTACACATTGGACCATAGGAAAAATGACACTACAGCTACAGAGGTGACCGTCTGATAGCCCAGCTCGACAATCCATCTCTACTGAAGACCCTTTCAGCTTTTTGAGAGTTGGGTGGAGGACATCATCTCTGAAAATAGGGTCCCACAGCTGCACCCCATCAGTGTGAGCAGGACTCTTAGGACTCTTAGAAGAGTCAATGCTCTGAGACCATGGGGGGCGCTTAGCCCCCTCTCTTCGTCACTGAGGATGATTTCATTTTTCAGGGATTAGAGAGGGTGGTCCTTGTGGTGGACTGCCGGTATGGAGAGCTGTTGTCATCGTATTAAATAGATAAGAATGATTATATGTATTGTAGATATGTCTCCTATCATGTTCCCTAATTTTTTATTATGTCCACATCCTGGTCCCCATCTTGGACATCATAACAAACGTGCACTTTTTTGTTTAATTTACACATTGGACCATAGGAAAAATGACACTACAGCTACAGAGGTGACCGTCTGATAGCCCAGCTCGACTATCCATCTCTACTGAAGACCCTTTCAGCTTTTTGAGAGTTGGGTGGAGGACATCATCTCTTAAAATAGGGTCCCACAGCTGCACCCCATCAGTGTAAGCAGGACTCTTAGGACTCTTAGAAGAGTCAATGCTCTAAAACCATGGGGGGCGCTTAGCCCCCTCTCTTCATCACTGAGGATGATTTCATTTTTCAGGGATTAGAGAGGGTGGTCCTTGTGGTGGACTGCAGGTATGGAGAGCTGTTGTCATCGTATTAGATAGATAAGAATGATTATATGTATTGTAGAAATGTCTCCTATCATGTTCCCTAATTTTTTATTATGTCCACATCCTGGTCCCCATCTTGGACATCATAACAAACGTGCACTTTTTTGTTTAATTTACACATTGGACCATAGGAAAAATGACACTACAGCTACAGAGGTGACCGTCTGATAGCCCAGCTCGACTATCCATCTCTACTGAAGACCATTTCAGCTTTTTGAGAGTTGGGTGGAGGACATCATCTCTGAAAATAGGGTCCCACAGCTGCACCCCATCAGTGTGAGCAGGACTCTTAGGACTCTTAGAAGAGTCAATGCTCTGAGACCATTGGGGGCACTTAGCCCCCTCTCTTCATCACTGAGGATGATTTCATTTTTCAGGGATTAGAGAGGGTGGTCCTTGTGGTGGACTGCAGATATGGAGAGCTGTTATCATCGTATTAGATAGATAAGAATGTATGTCCACATCCTGGTCCCCATCTTGGACATCATAACAAACGTGCACTTTTTTGTTTAATTTACACATTGGACCATAGGAAAAATGACACTACAGCTACAGAGGTGACCGTCTGATAGCCCAGCTCGACTATCCATCTCTACTGAAGACCCTTTCAGCTTTTTGAGAGTTGGGTGGAGGACATCATCTCTGAAAATAGGGTCCCACAGCTGCACCCCATCAGTGTGAGCAGGACTCTTAGGACTCTTAGAAGAGTCAATGCTCTGAGACCATGGGGGGCGCTTAGCCCCCTCTCTTCGTCACTGAGGATGATTTCATTTTTCAGGGATTAGAGAGGGTGGTCCTTGTGGTGGACTGCAGGTATGGAGAGCTGTTGTCATCCTATTAAATAGATAAGAATGATTATATGTATTGTAGAAATGTCTCCTATCATGTTCCCTAATTTTTTATTATGTCCACATCCTGGTCCCCATCTTGGACATCATAACAAACGTGCACTTTTTTGTTTAATTTACACATTGGACCATAGGAAAAATGACACTACAGCTACAGAGGTGACCGTCTGATAGCCCAGCTCGACTATCCATCTCTACTGAAGACCCTTTCAGCTTTTTGAGAGTTGGGTGGAGAACATCATCTCTGAAAATAGGGTCCCACAGCTGCACCCCATCAGTGTGAGCAGGACTCTTAGGACTCTTAGAAGAGTCAATGCTCTGAGACCATGGGGGGCGCTTAGCCCCCTCTCCTCGTCACTGAGGATGATTTCACTTTTCAGGGAATAGAGAGGGTGGTCCTTGTGGTGGACTGCAGGTATGGAGAGCTGTTGTCATCGTATTAGATAGATAAGAATGATTATATGTATTGTAGAAATGTCTCCTATCATGTTCCCTATTTTTTTATTATGTCCACATCCTGGTCCCCATCTTGGAAATCATAACAAACGTGCACTTTTTTGTTTAATTTACAAATTGGACAATAGGAAAAATGACACTACAGCTACAGAGGTGACCGTCTGATAGCCCAGCTCGACTATCCATCTCTACTGAAGACCCTTTCAGCTTTTTGAGAGTTGGGTGGAGGACATCATCTCTGAAAATAGGGTCCCACAGCTTCACCACATCAGTGTGAGCAGGACTCTTAGGACTCTTAGAAGAGTCAATGCTCTGGTACCATGGGGGGCGCTTGGCCCCCTCTCTTCGTCACTGAGGATGATTTCATTTTTCAGGGATTAGAGAGGGTGGTCCTTGTGGTGGACTGCAGGTATGGAGAGCTGTTGTCATCGTATTAGATAGATAAGAATGATTATATGTATTGTAGAAATGTCTCCTATCATGTTCCCTAATTTTTTATTATGTCCACATCCTGGTCCCCATCTTGGACATCATAACAAACGTGCACTTTTTTGTTTAATTTACACATTGGACCATAGGAAAAATGACACTACAGCTACAGAGGTGACCGTCTGATAGCCCAGCTCGACTATCCATCTCTACTGAAGACCCTTTCAGCTTTTTGAGAGTTGGGTGGAGGACATCATCTCTGAAAATAGGGTCCCACAGCTGCACCCCATCAGTGTGAGCAGGACTCTTAGGACTCTTAGAAGAGTTAATGCTCTGAGACCATGGGGGCGCTTAGCCCCCTCTCTTCGTCACTGAGGATGATTTAATTTTTCAGGGATTAGAGAGGGTGGTCCTTGTGGTGGACTGCAGGTATGGAGAGCTGTTGTCATCGTATTAGATAGATAAGAATGATTATATGTATTGTAGAAATGTCTCCTATCATGTTCCCTAATTTTTTATTATGTCCACATCCTGGTTCCCATCTTGGACATCATAACAAACGTGCACTTTTTTGTTTAATTTACACATTGGACCATAGGAAAAATGACACTACAGCTACAGAGGTGACCGTCTGATAGCCCAGCTCGACTATCCATCTCTACTGAAGACCCTTTCAGCTTTTTGAGAGTTGGGTGGAGGACATCATCTCTGAAAATAGGGTCCCACAGCTGCACCCCATCAGTGTGAGCAAGACTCTTAGGACTCTTAGAAGAGTCAATGCTCTGAGACCATTGGGGGCACTTAGCCCCCTCTCTTCGTCACTGAGGATGATTTCATTTTTCAGGGATTAGAGAGGGTGGTCCTTGTGGTGGACTGCAGGTATGGAGAGCTGTTATCATCGTATTAGATAGATAAGAATGATTATATGTATTGTAGAAATGTCTCCTATCATGTTCCCTAATTTTTTATTATGTCCACATCCTGGTCCCCATCTTGGACATCATAACAAACGTGCACTTTTTTGTTTAATTTACACATTGGACCATAGGAAAAATGACACTACAGCTACAGAGGTGACCGTCTGATAGCCCAGCTCGACAATCCATCTCTACTGAAGACCCTTTCAGCTTTTTGAGAGTTGGGTGGAGGACATCATCTCTGAAAATAGGGTCCCACAGCTGCACCCCATCAGTGTGAGCAGGACTCTTAGGACTCTTAGAAGAGTCAATGCTCTGAGACCATGGGGGGCGCTTAGCCCCCTCTCTTCGTCACTGAGGATGATTTCATTTTTCAGGGATTAGAGAGGGTGGTCCTTGTGGTGGACTGCAGGTATGGAGAGCTGTTGTCATCGTATTAAATAGATAAGAATGATTATATGTATTGTAGAAATGTCTCCTATCATGTTCCCTAATTTTTTATTATGTCCACATCCTGGTCCCCATCTTGGACATCATAACAAACGTGCACTTTTTTGTTTAATTTACACATTGGACCATAGGAAAAATGACACTACAGCTACAGAGGTGACCGTCTGATAGCCCAGCTCGACTATCCATCTCTACTGAAGACCCTTTCAGCTTTTTGAGAGTTGGGTGGAGAACATCATCTCTGAAAATAGGGTCCCACAGCTGCACCCCATCAGTGTGAGCAGGACTCTTAGGACTCTTAGAAGAGTCAATGTTTTGAGACCATGGGGGGCGCTTAGCCCCCTCTCTTCGTCACTGAGGATGATTTCACTTTTCAGGGAATAGTGAGGGTGGTCCTTGTGGTGGACTGCAGTTATGGAGAGCTGTTGTCATCGTATTAGATAGATAAGAATGATTATATGTATTGTAGAAATGTCTCCTATCATGTTCCCTATTTTTTTATTATGTCCACATCCTGGTCCCCATCTTGGAAATCATAACAAACGTGCACTTTTTTGTTTAATTTACACATTGGACCATAGGAAAAATGACACTACAGCTACAGAGGTGACCGTCTGGTAGCCCAGCTCGACTATCCATCTCTACTGAAGACCCTTTCAGCTTTTTGAGAGTTGGGTGGAGGACATCATCTCTTAAAATAGGGTCCCACAGCTGCACCCCATCAGTGTAAGCAGGACTCTTAGGACTCTTAGAAGAGTCAATGCTCTAAAACCATGGGGGGCGCTTAGCCCCCTCTCTTCGTCCCTGAGGATGATTTCATTTTTCAGGGATTAGAGAGGGTGGTCCTTGTGGTGGACTGCAGGTATGGAGAGCTGTTGTCATCGTATTAGATAGATAAGAATGATTATATGTATTGTAGAAATGTCTCCTATCATGTTCCCTAATTTTTTATTATGTCCACATCCTGGTCCCCATCTTGGACATCATAACAAACGTGCACTTTTTTGTTTAATTTACACATTGGACCATAGGAAAAATGACACTACAGCTACAGAGGTGACCGTCTGATAGCCCAGCTCGACTATCCATCTCTACTGAAGACCCTTTCAGCTTTTTGAGAGTTGGGTGGAGGACATCATCTCTGAAAATAGGGTCCCACAGCTGCACCCCATCAGTGTGAGCAGGACTCTTAGGACTCTTAGAAGAGTCAATGCTCTAAAACCATGGGGGGCGCTTAGCCCCCTCTCTTCGTCCCTGAGGATGATTTCATTTTTCAGGGATTAGAGAGGGTGGTCCTTGTGGTGGACTGCAGGTATGGAGAGCTGTTGTCATCGTATTAGATAGATAAGAATGATTATATGTATTGTAGAAATGTCTCCTATCATGTTCCCTAATTTTTTATTATGTCCACATCCTGGTCCCCATCTTGGACATCATAACAAACGTGCACTTTTTTGTTTAATTTACACATTGGACCATAGGAAAAATGACACTACAGCTACAGAGGTGACCGTCTGATAGCCCAGCTCGACTATCCATCTCTACTGAAGACCCTTTCAGCTTTTTGAGAGTTGGGTGGAGGACATCATCTCTGAAAATAGGGTCCCACAGCTGCACCCCATCAGTGTGAGCAGGACTCTTAGGACTCTTAGAAGAGTTAATGCTCTGAGACCATGGGGGCGCTTAGCCCCCTCTCTTCGTCACTGAGGATGATTTAATTTTTCAGGGATTAGAGAGGGTGGTCCTTGTGGTGGACTGCAGGTATGGAGAGCTGTTGTCATCGTATTAGATAGATAAGAATGATTATATGTATTGTAGAAATGTCTCCTATCATGTTCCCTAATTTTTTATTATGTCCACATCCTGGTTCCCATCTTGGACATCATAACAAACGTGCACTTTTTTGTTTAATTTACACATTGGACCATAGGAAAAATGACACTACAGCTACAGAGGTGACCGTCTGATAGCCCAGCTCGACTATCCATCTCTACTGAAGACCCTTTCAGCTTTTTGAGAGTTGGGTGGAGGACATCATCTCTGAAAATAGGGTCCCACAGCTGCACCCCATCAGTGTGAGCAAGACTCTTAGGACTCTTAGAAGAGTCAATGCTCTGAGACCATTGGGGGCACTTAGCCCCCTCTCTTCGTCACTGAGGATGATTTCATTTTTCAGGGATTAGAGAGGGTGGTCCTTGTGGTGGACTGCAGGTATGGAGAGCTGTTATCATCGTATTAGATAGATAAGAATGATTATATGTATTGTAGAAATGTCTCCTATCATGTTCCCTAATTTTTTATTATGTCCACATCCTGGTCCCCATCTTGGACATCATAACAAACGTGCACTTTTTTGTTTAATTTACACATTGGACCATAGGAAAAATGACACTACAGCTACAGAGGTGACCGTCTGATAGCCCAGCTCGACAATCCATCTCTACTGAAGACCCTTTCAGCTTTTTGAGAGTTGGGTGGAGGACATCATCTCTGAAAATAGGGTCCCACAGCTGCACCCCATCAGTGTGAGCAGGACTCTTAGGACTCTTAGAAGAGTCAATGCTCTGAGACCATGGGGGGCGCTTAGCCCCCTCTCTTCGTCACTGAGGATGATTTCATTTTTCAGGGATTAGAGAGGGTGGTCCTTGTGGTGGACTGCAGGTATGGAGAGCTGTTGTCATCGTATTAAATAGATAAGAATGATTATATGTATTGTAGAAATGTCTCCTATCATGTTCCCTAATTTTTTATTATGTCCACATCCTGGTCCCCATCTTGGACATCATAACAAACGTGCACTTTTTTGTTTAATTTACACATTGGACCATAGGAAAAATGACACTACAGCTACAGAGGTGACCGTCTGATAGCCCAGCTCGACTATCCATCTCTACTGAAGACCCTTTCAGCTTTTTGAGAGTTGGGTGGAGAACATCATCTCTGAAAATAGGGTCCCACAGCTGCACCCCATCAGTGTGAGCAGGACTCTTAGGACTCTTAGAAGAGTCAATGTTTTGAGACCATGGGGGGCGCTTAGCCCCCTCTCTTCGTCACTGAGGATGATTTCACTTTTCAGGGAATAGTGAGGGTGGTCCTTGTGGTGGACTGCAGTTATGGAGAGCTGTTGTCATCGTATTAGATAGATAAGAATGATTATATGTATTGTAGAAATGTCTCCTATCATGTTCCCTATTTTTTTATTATGTCCACATCCTGGTCCCCATCTTGGAAATCATAACAAACGTGCACTTTTTTGTTTAATTTACACATTGGACCATAGAAAAAATGACACTACAGCTACAGAGGTGACCGTCTGGTAGCCCAGCTCGACTATCCATCTCTACTGAAGACCCTTTCAGCTTTTTGAGAGTTGGGTGGAGGACATCATCTCTTAAAATAGGGTCCCACAGCTGCACCCCATCAGTGTAAGCAGGACTCTTAGGACTCTTAGAAGAGTCAATGCTCTAAAACCATGGGGGGCGCTTAGCCCCCTCTCTTCGTCCCTGAGGATGATTTCATTTTTCAGGGATTAGAGAGGGTGGTCCTTGTGGTGGACTGCAGGTATGGAGAGCTGTTGTCATCGTATTAGATAGATAAGAATGATTATATGTATTGTAGAAATGTCTCCTATCATGTTCCCTAATTTTTTATTATGTCCACATCCTGGTTCCCATCTTGGACATCATAACAAACGTGCACTTTTTTGTTTAATTTACACATTGGACCATAGGAAAAATGACACTACAGCTACAGAGGTGACCGTCTGATAGCCCAGCTCGACTATCCATCTCTACTGAAGACCCTTTCAGCTTTTTGAGAGTTGGGTGGAGGACATCATCTCTGAAAATAGGGTCCCACAGCTGCACCCCATCAGTGTGAGCAAGACTCTTAGGACTCTTAGAAGAGTCAATGCTCTGAGACCATTGGGGGCACTTAGCCCCCTCTCTTCGTCACTGAGGATGATTTCATTTTTCAGGGATTAGAGAGGGTGGTCCTTGTGGTGGACTGCAGGTATGGAGAGCTGTTATCATCGTATTAGATAGATAAGAATGATTATATGTATTGTAGAAATGTCTCCTATCATGTTCCCTAATTTTTTATTATGTCCACATCCTGGTCCCCATCTTGGACATCATAACAAACGTGCACTTTTTTGTTTAATTTACACATTGGACCATAGGAAAAATGACACTACAGCTACAGAGGTGACCGTCTGATAGCCCAGCTCGACAATCCATCTCTACTGAAGACCCTTTCAGCTTTTTGAGAGTTGGGTGGAGGACATCATCTCTGAAAATAGGGTCCCACAGCTGCACCCCATCAGTGTGAGCAGGACTCTTAGGACTCTTAGAAGAGTCAATGCTCTGAGACCATGGGGGGCGCTTAGCCCCCTCTCTTCGTCACTGAGGATGATTTCATTTTTCAGGGATTAGAGAGGGTGGTCCTTGTGGTGGACTGCAGGTATGGAGAGCTGTTGTCATCGTATTAAATAGATAAGAATGATTATATGTATTGTAGAAATGTCTCCTATCATGTTCCCTAATTTTTTATTATGTCCACATCCTGGTCCCCATCTTGGACATCATAACAAACGTGCACTTTTTTGTTTAATTTACACATTGGACCATAGGAAAAATGACACTACAGCTACAGAGGTGACCGTCTGATAGCCCAGCTCGACTATCCATCTCTACTGAAGACCCTTTCAGCTTTTTGAGAGTTGGGTGGAGAACATCATCTCTGAAAATAGGGTCCCACAGCTGCACCCCATCAGTGTGAGCAGGACTCTTAGGACTCTTAGAAGAGTCAATGTTTTGAGACCATGGGGGGCGCTTAGCCCCCTCTCTTCGTCACTGAGGATGATTTCACTTTTCAGGGAATAGTGAGGGTGGTCCTTGTGGTGGACTGCAGTTATGGAGAGCTGTTGTCATCGTATTAGATAGATAAGAATGATTATATGTATTGTAGAAATGTCTCCTATCATGTTCCCTATTTTTTTATTATGTCCACATCCTGGTCCCCATCTTGGAAATCATAACAAACGTGCACTTTTTTGTTTAATTTACACATTGGACCATAGAAAAAATGACACTACAGCTACAGAGGTGACCGTCTGGTAGCCCAGCTCGACTATCCATCTCTACTGAAGACCCTTTCAGCTTTTTGAGAGTTGGGTGGAGGACATCATCTCTTAAAATAGGGTCCCACAGCTGCACCCCATCAGTGTAAGCAGGACTCTTAGGACTCTTAGAAGAGTCAATGCTCTAAAACCATGGGGGGCGCTTAGCCCCCTCTCTTCGTCCCTGAGGATGATTTCATTTTTCAGGGATTAGAGAGGGTGGTCCTTGTGGTGGACTGCAGGTATGGAGAGCTGTTGTCATCGTATTAGATAGATAAGAATGATTATATGTATTGTAGAAATGTCTCCTATCATGTTCCCTAATTTTTTATTATGTCCACATCCTGGTCCCCATCTTGGACATCATAACAAACGTGCACTTTTTTGTTTAATTTACACATTGGACCATAGGAAAAATGACACTACAGCTACAGAGGTGACCGTCTGATAGCCCAGCTCGACTATCCATCTCTACTGAAGACCCTTTCAGCTTTTTGAGAGTTGGGTGGAGGACATCATCTCTGAAAATAGGGTCCCACAGCTGCACCCCATCAGTGTGAGCAGGACTCTTAGGACTCTTAGAAGAGTCAATGCTCTAAAACCATGGGGGGCGCTTAGCCCCCTCTC
Source organism: Anomaloglossus baeobatrachus (assembly GCF_048569485.1). Taxonomy (NCBI): domain Eukaryota; kingdom Metazoa; phylum Chordata; class Amphibia; order Anura; family Aromobatidae; genus Anomaloglossus; species Anomaloglossus baeobatrachus. The sequence goes on from NW_027443047.1 coordinate 458,121, forward strand.
TTCGTCCCTGAGGATGATTTCATTTTTCAGGGATTAGAGAGGGTGGTCCTTGTGGTGGACTGCAGGTATGGAGAGCTGTTGTCATCGTATTAGATAGATAAGAATGATTATATGTATTGTAGAAATGTCTCCTATCATGTTCCCTAATTTTTTATTATGTCCACATCCTGGTCCCCATCTTGGACATCATAACAAACGTGCACTTTTTTGTTTAATTTACACATTGGACCATAGGAAAAATGACACTACAGCTACAGAGGTGACCGTCTGATAGCCCAGCTCGACTATCCATCTCTACTGAAGACCCTTTCAGCTTTTTGAGAGTTGGGTGGAGGACATCATCTCTGAAAATAGGGTCCCACAGCTGCACCCCATCAGTGTGAGCAGGACTCTTAGGACTCTTGGAAGAGTCAATGCTCTGAGACCATTGGGGGCACTTAGCCCCCTCTCTTCATCACTGAGGATGATTTCATTTTTCAGGGATTAGAGAGGGTGGTCCTTGTGGTGGACTGCAGGTATGGAGAGCTGTTGTCATCGTATTAGATAGATAAGAATGATTATATGTATTGTAGAAATGTCTCCTATCATGTTCCCTAATTTTTTATTATGTCCACATCCTGGTCCCCATCTTGGACATCATAACAAACGTGCACTTTTTTGTTTAATTTACACATTGGACCATAGGGAAAATGAAACTACAGCTACAGAGGTGACCATCTGATAGCCCAGCTCGACTATCCATCTCTACTGAAGACCCTTCAGCTTTTTGAGAGTTGGGTGGAGGACATCATCTCTGAAAATAGGGTCCCACAGCTGCACCCCATCAGTGTGAGCAGGACTCTTAGGACTCTTAGACCCTTTCAGCTTTTTGAGAGTTGGGTGGAGGACATCATCTCTGAAAATAGGGTCCCACAGCTGCACCCCATCAGTGTGAGCAGGACTCTTAGGACTCTTAGAAGAGTCAATGCTCTGAGACCATTGGGGGCACTTAGCCCCCTCTCTTCATCACTGAGGATGATTTAATTTTTCAGGGATTAGAGAGGGTGGTCCTTGTGGTGGACTGCAGATATGGAGAGCTGTTATCATCGTATTAGATAGATAAGAATGATTATATGTATTGTAGAAATGTCTCCTCTCATGTTCCCTAATTTTTTATTATGTCCACATCCTGGTCCCCATCTTGGACATCATAACAAACGTGCACTTTTTTGTTTAATTTACACATTGGACCATAGGAAAAATGACACTACAGCTACAGAGGTGACCGTCTGATAGCCCAGCTCGACTATACATCTCTACTGAAGACCCTTTCAGCTTTTTGAGAGTTGGGTGGAGGACATCATCTCTGAAAATAGGGTCCCACAGCTGCACCCCATCAGTGTGAGCAGGACTCTTAGGACTCTTAGAAGAGTCAATGCTCTGAGACCATGGGGGGCGCTTAGCCCCCTCTCTTCGTCACTGAGGATGATTTCATTTTTCAGGGATTAGAGAGGGTGGTCCTTGTAGTGGACTGCAGGTATGGAGAGCTGTTGTCATCGTATTAAATAGATAAGAATGATTATATGTATTGTAGAAATGTCTCCTATCATGTTCCCTAATTTTTTATTATGTCCACATCCTGGTCCCCATCTTGGACATCATAACAAACGTGCACTTTTTTGTTTAATTTACACATTGGACCATAGGAAAAATGACACTACAGCTACAGAGGTGACCGTCTGATAGCCCAGCTCGACTATCCATCTCTACTGAAGACCCTTTCAGCTTTTTGAGAGTTGGGTGGAGAACATCATCTCTGAAAATAGGGTCCCACAGCTGCACCCCATCAGTGTGAGCAGGACTCTTAGGACTCTTAGAAGAGTCAATGCTCTGAGACCATGGGGGGCGCTTAGCCCCCTCTCCTCGTCACTGAGGATGATTTCACTTTTTAGGGAATAGAGAGGGTGGTCCTTGTGGTGGACTGCAGGTATGGAGAGCTGTTGTCATCGTATTAGATAGATAAGAATGATTATATGTATTGTAGAAATGTCTCCTATCATGTTCCCTATTTTTTTATTATGTCCACATCCTGGTCCCCATCTTGGAAATCATAACAAACGTGCACTTTTTTGTTTAATTTACAAATTGGACCATAGGAAAAATGACACTACAGCTACAGAGGTGACCGTCTGATAGCCCAGCTCGACTATCCATCTCTACTGAAGACCCTTTCAGCTTTTTGAGAGTTGGGTGGAGGACATCATCTCTGAAAATAGGGTCCCACAGCTGCACCCCATCAGAGTGAGCAGGAATCTTAGGACTCTTAGAAGAGTCAATGCTCTGAGACCATGGGGGGCGCTTAGCCCCCTCTCTTCGTCACTGAGGATGATTTCATTTTTCAGGGATTAGAGAGAGTGGTCCTTGTGGTGGACTGCAGGTATGGAGAGCTGTTGTGATCGTATTAGATAGATAAGAATGATTATATGTATTGTAGAAATGTCTTCAGTAGAGATGGATAGTCGAGCTGGGCTATCAGACGGTCACCTCTGTAGCTGTAGTGTCATTTTTCCTATGGTTCAATGTGTAAATTAAACAAAAAAGTGCACGTTTGTTATGATGTCCAAGATGGGGACCAGGATGTGGACATAATAAAAAATTAGGGAACATGATAGGAGACATTTCTACAATACATATAATCATTCTTATCTATCTAATACGATGACAACAGCTCTCCATACCTGCAGTCCACCACAAGGACCACCCTCTCTAATCCCTGAAAAATGAAATCATCCTCAGTGACGAAGAGAGGGGGCTAAGCGCCCCCATGGTCTCAGAGCATTAACTCTTCTAAGAGTCCTAAGGGCATTTCGTGCATAAATGAAATGATCACATTTTTCTCCAAAACTATAACAGATGCAAGCTTGTCCTGTTTGGTGGAGATAATATTTAATAAAATAAGTAGAAACCTACTAAAAGTTTTGTTTGTTTATATTGCAATCCTGAGATAATCGTCTCCATGCTCCAAATCCATTTTAAAGCCATTTCAAAGGCATTTCACGCATAAATGAAATGATCACATTTTTCTCCAAAACTATAACACATGCAAGCTTGTCCTGTTTGGTGGAGATGATATTTAATAAAATAAGTAGAAATCCACTAAAAGTTTTGTTTGGTTATCTTGCAATCCCAAGATAATCGTCTCCATGCTCCAAATCCATTTTAAAGCCATTTTTAAGGCATTTCGCGCATAAATGAAATGATCACATTTTTCTCCAAAACTATAACAGATGCAAGCTTGTCCTGTTTGGTGGAGATAATATTTAATAAAATAAGTAGAAATCTACTAAAAGTTTTGTTTGTTTATATTGCCATCCTGAGATAATCGTCTCCTTGCTCCAAATCCATTTTAAAGCCATTTCAAAGGCATTTTGCGCATAAATGAAATGATCACATTTTTCTCCAAAACTATAACACATGCAAGCTTGTCCTGTTTGGTGGAGATGATATTTGGTAAAATAAGTAGAAATCCACTAAAAGTTTTGTTTGGTTATCTTGCAATCCCGAGATAATCGTCTCCATGCTCCAAATCTATTTTAAAGCCATTTCAAAGGCATTGTGCGCATAAATGAAATGATCACATTTTTCTCCAAAACTATAACAGATGCAAACTTGTCCTGTTTGGTGGGGATAATATTTAATAAAATAAGTAGAAATCCACTAAAAGTTTTGTTTGGTTATCTTGCAATCCCGAGATAATCGTCTCCATGCTCCAAATCCATTTTAAAGCCATTTTTAAGGCATTTCGCGCATAAATGAAATGATCACATTTTTCTCCAAAACTATAACAGATGGAAGCTCGTCCTGTTTGGAGGGGATAATATTTAATAAAATAAGTAGAAATCCACTAAAAGTTTTGTTTGGTTATATTGCAATCCCGAGATAATCGTCTCCATGCTTCAAATCCATTTAAAAGCCATTTTGAAGGCATTTCACGCATAAATGAAATGATCACATTTTTCTTCAAAACTAAAACAGATGCAAGCTTGTCCTGTTTGGTAGAGATGATATTTAATAAAATATGTAGAAATCCACTAAAAGTTTTGTTTGGTTATCTTGCAATCCCGAGATAATCGTCTCCATGCTTCAAAACTATTTTAAAGCCATTTTTAAGGCATTTCGCGCATACATGAAATGATCACATTTTTCTCCAAAACTATAACAGATGCAAGCTTGTCCTGTTTGGTGGAGATAATATTTAATAAAATAAGTAGAAACCTACTAAAAGTTTCGTTTGTTTATATTGCAATCCTGAGATAATCGTCTCCATGCTCCAAATCCATTTTAAAGCCATTTCAAAGGCATTTCGCGCATAAATGAAATGATCACATTTTTCTCCAAAACTATAACAGATGCAAGCTTCTCCTGTTTGGTGGAGATGATATTTAATAAAATAAGTAGAAATCCACTAACAGATTTGTTTGGTTATCTTGCAATCCCGAGATAGTCGTCTCCATGCTCCAAATCCATTTTAAAGCCATCTTTAAGGCATTTCGCGCATAAATGAAATGATCACATTTTTCTCCAAAACTATAACAGATGCAAGCTTGTCCTGTTTGGTGGAGATGATATTTCATAAAATAAGTAGAAATCCACTAAAAGTTTTGTTTGGTTATCTTGCAATCCCGAGATAATCGTCTCCATGCTCCAAACCCTTTTTAAAGCCATTTTTAAGGCATTTCGCGCATAAATGAAATGATCACATTTTTCTCCAAAACTATAACAGATGCAAGCTTGTCCTGTTTGGTGGGGATAATATTTAATAAAATAAGTAGAAATCCACTAAAAGTTTTGTTTGGTTATCTTGCAATCCCAAGATAATCGTCTCCATGCTCCAAATCCATTTTAAAGCCATTTTTAAGGCATTTCGCGCATAAATGAAATGATCACATTTTTCTCCAAAACTATAACAGATGCAAGCTTGTCCTGTTTGGTGGAGATAATATTTAATAAAATAAGTAGAAATCTACTAAAAGTTTCATTTGTTTATATTGCCATCCTGAGATAATCGTCTCCTTGCTCCAAATCCATTTTAAAGCCATTTCAAAGGCATTTTGCGCATAAATGAAATGATCACATTTTTCTCCAAAACTATAACACATGCAAGCTTGTCCTGTTTGGTGGAGATGATATTTGGTAAAATAAGTAGAAATCCACTAAAAGTTTTGTTTGGTTATCTTGCAATCCCGAGATAATCGTCTCCATGCTCCAAATCTATTTTAAAGCCATTTCAAAGGCATTGTGCGCATAAATGAAATGATCACATTTTTCTCCAAAACTATAACAGATGCAAGCTTGTCCTGTTTGGAGGGGATGATATTTAATAAAATAATTAGAAATCCACTAAAAGTTTTGTTTGGTTATCTTGCAATCCCGAGATAATCGTCTCCATGCTTCAAAACCATTTTAAAGCCATTTTTAAGGCATTTCGCGCATAAATGAAATGATCACATTTTTCTCCAAAACTTTAACAGATGCAAGCTTGTCCTGTTTGGTGGAGATAATATTTAATAAAATAAGTAGAAACCTACTAAAAGTTTCGTTTGTTTATATTGCAATCCTGAGATAATCGTCTCCATGCTCCAAATCCATTTTAAAGCCATTTCAAAGGCATTTCGCGCATAAATGAAATGATCACATTTTTCTCCAAAATTATAACACATGCAAGCTTGTCCTGTTTGGTGGAGATGATATTTAATAAAATAAGTAGAAATCCATTAAAAGTTTTATTTGGTTATCTTGCAATCCCAAGATAATCGTTTCCATGCTCCAAATCCATTTTAAAGCCATTTTTAAGGCATTTCGCGCATAAATGAAATGATCACATTTTTCTCCAAAACTATAACAGATGCAAGCTTGTCCTGTTTGGAGGGGATGATATTTAATAAAATAATTAGAAATCCACTAAAAGTTGTGTTTGGTTATCTTGCAATCCCGAGATAATCGTCTCCATGCTTCAAAACCATTTTAAAGCCATTTTAAGGCATTTCGCGCATAAATGAAATGATCACATTTTTCTCCAAAACTATAACAGATGCAAGCTTGTCCTGTTTGGTGGAGATGATATTTAAAAAAAATAAGTAGAAATCCACTAAAAGTTTTGTTTGGTTATCTTGCAATCCCGAGATAATCGTCTCCGTGCTCCAAACCCTTTTTAAAGCCATTTTTAAGGCATTTCGCGCAAAAATGAAATGATCACATTTTTTTCCAAAACTATAACAGATGCAAGCTTGTCCTGTTTGGTGGGGATAATATTTAATAAAATAAGTAGAAATCCACTAAAAGTTTTGTTTGGCGCCCCCCATGGTTTTAGAGCATTGACTCTTCTAAGAGTCCTAAGAGTCCTGCTTACACTGATGGGGTGCAGCTGTGGGACCCTATTTTAAGAGATGATGTCCTCCACCCAACTCTCAAAAAGCTGAAAGGGTCTTCAGTAGAGATGGATAGTCGAGCTGGGCTATCAGACGGTCACCTCTGTAGCTGTAGTGTCATTTTTCCTATGGTCCAATGTGTAAATTAAACAAAAAAGTGCACGTTTGTTATGATGTCCAAGATGGGGACCAGGATGTGGACATAATAAAAAATTAGGGAACATGATAGGAGACATTTCTACAATACATATAATCATTCTTATCTATCTAATACGATCACAACAGCTCTCCATTCCTGCAGTCCACCACAAGGACCACTCTCTCTAATCCCTGAAAAATGAAATCATCCTCAGTGACGAAGAGAGGGGGCTAAGCGCCCCCCATGGTCTCAGAGCATTGACTCTTCTAAGAGTCCTAAGAGTCCTGCTCACACTGATGGGGTGCAGCTGTGGGACCCTATTTTCAGAGATGATGTCCTCCACCCAACTCTCAAAAAGCTGAAAGGGTCTTCAGTAGAGATGGATAGTCGAGCTGGGCTATCAGACGGTCACCTCTGTAGCTGTAGTGTCATTTTTCCTATGGTCCAATGTGTAAATTAAACAAAAAAGTGCACGTTTGTTATGATTTCCAAGATGGGGACCAGGATGTGGACATAATAAAAAAATAGGGAACATGATAGGAGACATTTCTACAATACATATAATTATTCTTATCTATCTAATACGATGACAACAGCTCTCCATACCTGCAGTCCACCACAAGGACCACCCTCTCTAATCCCTGAAAAATGAAATCATCCTCAGTGACGAAGAGAGGGGGCTAAGCGCACCCCATGGTCTCAAAACATTGACTCTTCTAAGAGTCCTAAGAGTCCTGCTCACACTGATGGGGTGCAGCTGTGGGACCCTATTTTCAGAGATGATGTCCTCCACCCAACTCTCAAAAAGCTGAAAGGGTCTTCAGTAGAGATGGATAGTCGAGCTGGGCTATCAGACGGTCACCTCTGTAGCTGTAGTGTCATTTTTCCTATGGTCCAATGTGTAAATTAAACAAAAAAGTGCACGTTTGTTATGATTTCCAAGATGGGGACCAGGATGTGGACATAATAAAAAAATATGGAACATGATAGGAGACATTTCTACAATACATATAATCATTCTTATCTATCTAATACGATGACAACAGCTCTCCATACCTGCAGTCCACCACAAGGACCACCCTCTCTATTCCCTGAAAAGTGAAATCATCCTCAGTGACGAAGAGAGGGGGCTAAGCGCCCCCCATGGTCTCAGAGCATTGACTCTTCTAAGAGTCCTAAGAGTCCTGCTCACACTGATGGGGTGCAGCTGTGGGACCCTATTTTCAGAGATGATGTTCTCCACCAAACTCTCAAAAAGCTGAAAGGGTCTTCAGTAGAGATGGATAGTCGAGCTGGGCTATCAGACGGTCACCTCTGTACCTGTAGTGTCATTTTTCCTATGGTCCAATGTGTAAATTAAACAAAAAAGTGCACGTTTGTTATGATGTCCAGGATGGGGACCAGGATGTGGACATAATAAAAAATTAGGGAACATGATAGGAGACATTTCTACAATACATATAATCATTCTTATCTATTTAAAATGATGACAACAGCTCTCCATACCTGCAGTCCACCACAAGGACCACCCTCTCTAATCCCTGAAAAATGAAATCATCCTCAGTGACGAAGAGAGGGGGCTAAGCGCACCCCATGGTCTCAAAACATTGACTCTTCTAAGAGTCCTAAGAGTCCTGCTCACACTGATGGGGTGCAGCTGTGGGACCCTATTTTCAGAGATGATGTTCTCCACCAAACTCTCAAAAAGCTGAAAGGGTCTTCAGTAGAGATGGATAGTCGAGCTGGGCTATCAGACGGTCACCTCTGTACCTGTAGTGTCATTTTTCCTATGGTCCAATGTGTAAATTAAACAAAAAAGTGCACGTTTGTTATGATGTCCAAGATGGGGACCAGGATGTGGACATAATAAAAAATTAGGGAACATGATAGGAGACATTTCTACAATACATATAATCATTCTTATCTATTTAATACGATGACAACAGCTCTCCATACCTGCAGTCCACCACAAGGACCACCCTCTCTAATCCCTGAAAAATGAAATCATCCTTAGTGACGAAGAGAGGTGGCTAAACGCCCCCCATGGTCTCAGAGCATTGACTCTTCTAAGAGTCCTAAAAGTCCTGCTCACACTGATGGGGTGCAGCTGTGGGACCCTATTTTCAGAGATGATGTCCTCCACCCAACTCTCAAAAAGCTGAAAGGGTCTTCAGTAGAGATGGATTGTCGAGCTGGGCTATCAGACGGTCACCTCTGTAGCTGTAGTGTCATTTTTCCTATGGTCCAATGTGTAAATTAAACAAAAAAGTGCACGTTTGTTATGATGTCCAAGATGGGGACCAGGATGTGGACATAATAAAAAATTAGGGAACATGATAGGAGACATTTCTACAATACATATAATCATTCTTATCTATCTAATACGATAACAGCTCTCCATACCTGCAGTCCACCACAAGGACCACCCTCTCTAATCCCTGAAAAATGAAATCATCCTCAGTGACGAAGAGAGGGGGCTAAGTGCCCCCAATGGTCTCAGAGCATTGACTCTTCTAAGAGTCCTAAGAGTCCTGCTCACACTGATGGGGTGCAGCTGTGGGACCCTATTTTCAGAGATGATGTCCTCCACCCAACTCTCAAAAAGCTGAAAGGGTCTTCAGTAGAGATGGATAGTCGAGCTGGGCTATCAGACGGTCACCTCTGTAGCTGTAGTGTCATTTTTCCTATGGTCCAATGTGTAAATTAAACAAAAAAGTGCACGTTTGTTATGATGTCCAAGATGGGGACCAGGATGTGGACATAATAAAAAATTAGGGAACATGATAGGAGACATTTCTACAATACATATAATCATTCTTATCTATCTAATACGATGACAACAGCTCTCCATACCTGCAGTCCACCACAAGGACCACCCTCTCTAATCCCTGAAAAATGAAATCATCCTCAGTGACGAAGAGAGGGGGCTAAGCGCCCCCATTGTCTCAGAGCATTAACTCTTCTAAGAGTCCTAAGAGTCCTGCTCACACTGATGGGGTGCAGCTGTGGGACCCTATTTTCAGAGATGATGTCCTCCACCCAACTCTCAAAAAGCTGAAAGGGTCTTCAGTAGAGATGGATAGTCGAGCTGGGCTATCAGACGGTCACCTCTGTAGCTGTAGTGTCATTTTTCCTATGGTCCAATGTGTAAATTAAACAAAAAAGTGCACGTTTGTTATGATGTCCAAGATGGGGACCAGGATGTGGACATAATAAAAAATTAGGGAACATGATAGGAGACATTTCTACAATACATATAATCATTCTTATCTATCTAATACGATGACAACAGCTCTCCATACCTGCAGTCCACCACAAGGACCACCCTCTCTAATCCCTGAAAAATGAAATCATCCTCAGTGACGAAGAGAGGGGGCCAAGCGCCCCCCATGGTACCAGAGCATTGACTCTTCTAAGAGTCCTAAGAGTCCTGCTCACACTGATGGGGTGAAGCTGTGGGACCCTATTTTCAGAGATGATGTCCTCCACCCGACTCTCAAAAAGCTGAAAGGGTCTTCAGTAGAGATGGATAGTCGAGCTGGGCTATCAGACGGTCACCTATGTAGCTGTAGTGTCATTTTTCCTATGGTCCAATGTGTAAATTAAACAAAAAAGTGCACGTTTGTTATGATTTCCAAGATGGGGACCAGGATGTGGACATAATAAAAAAATAGGGAACATGATAGGAGACATTTCTACAATACATATAATCATTCTTATCTATCTAATACGATGACAACAGCTCTCCATACCTGCAGTCCACCACAAGGACCACCCTCTCTATTCCCTGAAAAGTGAAATCATCCTCAGTGACGAAGAGAGGGGGCTAAGCGCCCCCCATGGTCTCAGAGCATTGACTCTTCTAAGAGTCCTAAGAGTCCTGCTCACACTGATGGGGTGCAGCTGTGGGACCCTATTTTCAGAGATGATGTTCTCCACCAAACTCTCAAAAAGCTGAAAGGGTCTTCAGTAGAGATGGATAGTCGAGCTGGGCTATCAGACGGTCACCTCTGTACCTGTAGTGTCATTTTTCCTATGGTCCAATGTGTAAATTAAACAAAAAAGTGCACGTTTGTTATGATGTCCAAGATGGGGACCAGGATGTGGACATAATAAAAAATTAGGGAACATGATAGGAGACATTTCTACAATACATATAATCATTCTTATCTATTTAATACGATGACAACAGCTCTCCATACCTGCAGTCCACCACAAGGACCACCCTCTCTAATCCCTGAAAAATGAAATCATCCTTAGTGACGAAGAGAGGTGGCTAAACGCCCCCCATGGTCTCAGAGCATTGACTCTTCTAAGAGTCCTAAAAGTCCTGCTCACACTGATGGGGTGCAGCTGTGGGACCCTATTTTCAGAGATGATGTCCTCCACCCAACTCTCAAAAAGCTGAAAGGGTCTTCAGTAGAGATGGATTGTCGAGCTGGGCTATCAGACGGTCACCTCTGTAGCTGTAGTGTCATTTTTCCTATGGTCCAATGTGTAAATTAAACAAAAAAGTGCACGTTTGTTATGATGTCCAAGATGGGGACCAGGATGTGGACATAATAAAAAATTAGGGAACATGATAGGAGACATTTCTACAATACATATAATCATTCTTATCTATCTAATACGATAACAGCTCTCCATACCTGCAGTCCACCACAAGGACCACCCTCTCTAATCCCTGAAAAATGAAATCATCCTCAGTGACGAAGAGAGGGGGCTAAGTGCCCCCAATGGTCTCAGAGCATTGACTCTTCTAAGAGTCCTAAGAGTCCTGCTCACACTGATGGGGTGCAGCTGTGGGACCCTATTTTCAGAGATGATGTCCTCCACCCAACTCTCAAAAAGCTGAAAGGGTCTTCAGTAGAGATGGATAGTCGAGCTGGGCTATCAGACGGTCACCTATGTAGCTGTAGTGTCATTTTTCCTATGGTCCAATGTGTAAATTAAACAAAAAAGTGCACGTTTGTTATGATGTCCAAGATGGGGACCAGGATGTGGACATAATAAGAAATTAGGGAACATGATAGGAGACATTTCTACAATACATATAATCATTCTTATCTATCTAATACGATGACAACAGCTCTCCATACCTGCAGTCCACCACAAGGACCACCCTCTCTAATCCCTGAAAAATGAAATCATCCTCAGTGACGAAGAGAGGGGGCTAAGCGCCCCCATGGTCTCAGAGCATTAACTCTTCTAAGAGTCCTAAGAGTCCTGCTCACACTGATGGGGTGCAGCTGTGGGACCCTATTTTCAGAGATGATGTCCTCCACCCAACTCTCAAAAAGCTGAAAGGGTCTTCAGTAGAGATGGATAGTCGAGCTAGGCTATCAGACGGTCACCTCTGTAGCTGTAGTGTCATTTTTCCTATGGTCCAATGTGTAAATTAAACAAAAAAGTGCACGTTTGTTATGATGTCCAAGATGGGGACCAGGATGTGGACATAATAAAAAATTAGGGAACATGATAGGAGACATTTCTACAATACATATAATCATTCTTATCTATCTAATACGATGACAACAGCTCTCCATACCTGCAGTCCACCACAAGGACCACCCTCTCTAATCACTGAAAAATGAAATCATCCTCAGTGACGAAGAGAGGGGGCCAAGCGCCCCCCATGGTACCAGAGCATTGACTCTTCTAAGAGTCCTAAGAGTCCTGCTCACACTGATGGGGTGAAGCTGTGGGACCCTATTTTCAGAGATGATGTCCTCCACCCGACTCTCAAAAAGCTGAAAGGGTCTTCAGTAGAGATGGATAGTCGAGCTGGGCTATCAGACGGTCACCTCTGTAGCTGTAGTGTCATTTTTCCTATGGTCCAATGTGTAAATTAAACAAAAAAGTGCACGTTTGTTATGATGTCCAAGATGGGGACCAGGATGTGGACATAATAAGAAATTAGGGAACATGATAGGAGACATTTCTACAATACATATAATCATTCTTATCTATCTAATACGATGACAACAGCTCTCCATACCTGCAGTCCACCACAAGGACCACCCTCTCTAATCCCTGAAAAATGAAATCATCCTCAGTGACGAAGAGAGGGGGCTAAGTGCCCCCAATGGTCTCAGAGCATTGACTCTTCTAAGAGTCCTAAGAGTCCTGCTCACACTGATGGGGTGAAGCTGTGGGACCCTATTTTCAGAGATGATGTCCTCCACCCAACTCTCAAAAAGCTGAAAGGGTCTTCAGTAGAGATGGATAGTCGAGCTGGGCTATCAGACGGTCACCTCTGTAGCTGTAGTGTCATTTTTCCTATGGTCCAATGTGTAAATTAAACAAAAAAGTGCACGTTTGTTATGATGTCCAAGATGGGGACCAGGATGTGGACATAATAAAAAATTAGGGAACATGATAGGAGACATTTCTACAATACATATAATCATTCTTATCTATCTAATACGATGACAACAGCTCTCCATACCTGCAGACCACCACAAGGACCACCCTCTCTAATCCCTGAAAAATGAAATCATCCTCAGTGACGAAGAGAGGGGGCTAAGCGCCCCCATGGTCTCAGAGCATTAACTCTTCTAAGAGTCCTAAGAGTCCTGCTCACACTGATGGGGTGCAGCTGTGGGACCCTATTTTCAGAGATGATGTCCTCCACCCAACTCTCAAAAAGCTGAAAGGGTCTTCAGCAGAGATGGATAGTCGAGCTGGGCTATCAGACGGTCACCTCTGTAGCTGTAGTGTCATTTTTCCTATGGTCCAATGTGTAAATTAAACAAAAAAGTGCACGTTTGTTATGATGTCCAAGATGGGGACCAGGATGTGGACATAATAAAAAATTAGGGAACATGATAGGAGACATTTCTACAATACATATAATCATTCTTATCTATCTAATACGATGACAACAGCTCTCCATACCTGCAGTCCACCACAAGGACCACCCTCTCTAATCCCTGAAAAATGAAATCATCCTCAGTGACGAAGAGAGGGGGCCAAGCGCCCCCCATGGTACCAGAGCATTGACTCTTCTAAGAGTCCTAAGAGTCCTGCTCACACTGATGGGGTGAAGCTGTGGGACCCTATTTTCAGAGATGATGTCCTCCACCCAACTCTCAAAAAGCTGAAAGGGTCTTCAGTAGAGATGGATAGTCGAGCTGGGCTATCAGACGGTCACCTCTGTAGCTGTAGTGTCATTTTTCCTATGGTCCAATGTGTAAATTAAACAAAAAAGTGCACGTTTGTTATGATGTCCAAGATGGGGACCAGGATGTGGACACAATAAGAAATTAGGGAACATGATAGGAGACATTTCTACAATACATATAATCATTCTTATCTATCTAATACGATCACAACAGCTCTCCATACCTGCAGTCCACCACAAGGACCACTCTCTCTAATCCCTGAAAAATTAAATCATCCTCAGTGACGAAGAGAGGGGGCTAAGCGCCCCCCATGGTCTCAGAGCATTGACTCTTCTAAGAGTCCTAAGATTCCTGCTCACACTGATGGGGTGCAGCTGTGGGACCCTATTTTCAGAGATGATGTCCTCCACCCAACTCTCAAAAAGCTGAAAGGGTCTTCAGTAGAGATGGATAGTCGAGCTGGGCTATCAGACGGTCACCTCTGTAGCTGTAGTGTCATTTTTCCTATGGTCCAATGTGTAAATTAAACAAAAAAGTGCACGTTTGTTATGATTTCCAAGATGGGGACCAGGATGTGGACATAATAAAAAATTAGGGAACATGATAGGAGACATTTCTACAATACATATAATCATTCTTTTCTATCTAATACGATGACAACAGCTCTCCATACCTGCAGTCCACCACAAGGACCACCCTCTCTATTACCTGAAAAGTGAAATCATCCTCAGTGACGAAGAGAGGGGGCTAAGCGCCCCCCATGGTCTCAGAGCATTGACTCTTCTAAGAGTCCTAAGAGTCCTGCTCACACTGATGGGGTGCAGCTGTGGGACCCTATTTTCAGAGATGATGTTCTCTACCCAACTCTCAAAAAGCTGAAAGGGTCTTCAGTAGAGATGGATAGTCGAGCTGGGCTATCAGACGGTCACCTCTGTAGCTGTAGTGTCATTTTTCCTATGGTCCAATGTGTAAATTAAACAAAAAAGTGCACGTTTGTTATGATGTCCAAGATGGGGACCAGGATGTGGACATAATAAAAAATTAGGGAACATGATAGGAGACATTTCTACAATACATATAATCATTCTTATCTATTTAATACGATGACAACAGCTCTCCATACCTGCAGTCCACCACAAGGACCACCCTCTCTAATCCCTGAAAAATGAAATCATCCTCAGTGACGAAGAGTGGGGGCTAAGCGCCCCCCATGGTCTCAGAGCATTGACTCTTCTAAGAGTCCTAAGAGTCCTGCTCACACTGATGGGGTGCAGCTGTGGGACCCTATTTTCAGAGATGATGTCCTCCACCCAACTCTCAAAAAGCTGAAAGGGTCTTCAGTAGAGATGGATAGTCGAGCTGGGCTATCAGACGGTCACCTCTGTAGCTGTAGTGTCATTTTTCCTATGGTCCAATGTGTAAATTAAACAAAAAAGTGCACGTTTGTTATGATGTCCAAGATGGGGACCAGGATGTGGACATAATAAAAAATTAGGGAACATGATAGGAGACATTTCTACAATACATATAATCATTCTTATCTATTTAATACGATGACAACAGCTCTCCATACCTGCAGTCCACCACAAGGACCACCCTCTCTAATCCCTGAAAAATGAAATCATCCTCAGTGACGAAGAGTGGGGGCTAAGCGCCCCCCATGGTCTCAGAGCATTGACTCTTCTAAGAGTCCTAAGAGTCCTGCTCACACTGATGGGGTGCAGCTGTGGGACCCTATTTTCAGAGATGATGTCCTCCACCCAACTCTCAAAAAGCTGAAAGGGTCTTCAGCAGAGATGGATAGTCGAGCTGGGCTATCAGACGGTCACCTCTGTAGCTGTAGTGTCATTTTTCCTATGGTCCAATGTGTAAATTAAACAAAAAAGTGCACGTTTGTTATGATGTCCAAGATGGGGACCAGGATGTGGACATAATAAAAAATTAGGGAACATGATAGGAGACATTTCTACAATACATATAATCATTCTTATCTATCTAATACGATGACAACAGCTCTCCATACCTGCAGTCCACCACAAGGACCACCCTCTCTAATCCCTGAAAAATGAAATCATCCTCAGTGACGAAGAGAGGGGGCCAAGCGCCCCCCATGGTACCAGAGCATTGACTCTTCTAAGAGTCCTAAGAGTCCTGCTCACACTGATGGGGTGAAGCTGTGGGACCCTATTTTCAGAGATGATGTCCTCCACCCAACTCTCAAAAAGCTGAAAGGGTCTTCAGTAGAGATGGATAGTCGAGCTGGGCTATCAGACGGTCACCTCTGTAGCTGTAGTGTCATTTTTCCTATGGTCCAATGTGTAAATTAAACAAAAAAGTGCACGTTTGTTATGATGTCCAAGATGGGGACCAGGATGTGGACACAATAAGAAATTAGGGAACATGATAGGAGACATTTCTACAATACATATAATCATTCTTATCTATCTAATACGATCACAACAGCTCTCCATACCTGCAGTCCACCACAAGGACCACTCTCTCTAATCCCTGAAAAATTAAATCATCCTCAGTGACGAAGAGAGGGGGCTAAGCGCCCCCCATGGTCTCAGAGCATTGACTCTTCTAAGAGTCCTAAGATTCCTGCTCACACTGATGGGGTGCAGCTGTGGGACCCTATTTTCAGAGATGATGTCCTCCACCCAACTCTCAAAAAGCTGAAAGGGTCTTCAGTAGAGATGGATAGTCGAGCTGGGCTATCAGACGGTCACCTCTGTAGCTGTAGTGTCATTTTTCCTATGGTCCAATGTGTAAATTAAACAAAAAAGTGCACGTTTGTTATGATTTCCAAGATGGGGACCAGGATGTGGACATAATAAAAAATTAGGGAACATGATAGGAGACATTTCTACAATACATATAATCATTCTTTTCTATCTAATACGATGACAACAGCTCTCCATACCTGCAGTCCACCACAAGGACCACCCTCTCTATTACCTGAAAAGTGAAATCATCCTCAGTGACGAAGAGAGGGGGCTAAGCGCCCCCCATGGTCTCAGAGCATTGACTCTTCTAAGAGTCCTAAGAGTCCTGCTCACACTGATGGGGTGCAGCTGTGGGACCCTATTTTCAGAGATGATGTTCTCTACCCAACTCTCAAAAAGCTGAAAGGGTCTTCAGTAGAGATGGATAGTCGAGCTGGGCTATCAGACGGTCACCTCTGTAGCTGTAGTGTCATTTTTCCTATGGTCCAATGTGTAAATTAAACAAAAAAGTGCACGTTTGTTATGATGTCCAAGATGGGGACCAGGATGTGGACATAATAAAAAATTAGGGAACATGATAGGAGACATTTCTACAATACATATAATCATTCTTATCTATTTAATACGATGACAACAGCTCTCCATACCTGCAGTCCACCACAAGGACCACCCTCTCTAATCCCTGAAAAATGAAATCATCCTCAGTGACGAAGAGTGGGGGCTAAGCGCCCCCCATGGTCTCAGAGCATTGACTCTTCTAAGAGTCCTAAGAGTCCTGCTCACACTGATGGGGTGCAGCTGTGGGACCCTATTTTCAGAGATGATGTCCTCCACCCAACTCTCAAAAAGCTGAAAGGGTCTTCAGTAGAGATGGATAGTCGAGCTGGGCTATCAGACGGTCACCTCTGTAGCTGTAGTGTCATTTTTCCTATGGTCCAATGTGTAAATTAAACAAAAAAGTGCACGTTTGTTATGATGTCCAAGATGGGGACCAGGATGTGGACATAATAAAAAATTAGGGAACATGATAGGAGACATTTCTACAATACATATAATCATTCTTATCTATCTAATACGATGACAACAGCTCTCCATACCTGCAGTCCACCACAAGGACCACCCTCTCTAATCCCTGAAAAATGAAATCATCCTCAGTGACGAAGAGAGGGGGCTAAGCGCCCCCATGGTCTCAGAGCATTAACTCTTCTAAGAGTCCTAAGAGTCCTGCTCACACTGATGGGTTGCAGCTGTGGGACCCTATTTTCAGAGATGATGTCCTCCACCCAACTCTCAAAAAGCTGAAAGGGTCTTCAGTAGAGATGGATAGTCGAGCTGGGCTATCAGACGGTCACCTCTGTAGCTGTAGTGTCATTTTTCCTATGGTCCAATGTGTAAATTAAACAAAAAAGTGCGCGTTTGTTATGATGTCCAAGATGGGGACCAGGATGTGGACATAATAAAAAATTAGGGAACATGATAGGAGACATTTCTACAATACATATAATCATTCTTATCTATCTAATATGATGATAACAGCTCTCCATATCTGCAGTCCACCACAAGGACCACCCTCTCTAATCCCTGAAAAATGAAATCATCCTCAGTGATGAAGAGAGGGGGCTAAGTGCCCCCAATGGTCTCAGAGCATTGACTCTTCTAAGAGTCCTAAGAGTCCTGCTCACACTGATGGGGTGCAGCTGTGGGACCCTATTTTCAGAGATGATGTCCTCCACCCAACTCTCAAAAAGCTGAAAGGGTCTTCAGTAGAGATGGATAGTCGAGCTGGGCTATCAGACGGTCACCTCTGTAGCTGTAGTGTCATTTTTCCTATGGTCCAATGTGTAAATTAAACAAAAAAGTGCACGTTTGTTATGATGTTCAAGATGGGGACCAGGATGTGGACATAATAAAAAATTAGGGAACATGATAGGAGACATTTCTACAATACATATAATCATTCTTATCTATCTAATACGATCACAACAGCTCTCCATACCTGCAGTCCACCACAAGGACCACTCTCTCTAATCCCTGAAAAATGAAATCATCCTCAGTGACGAAGAGAGGGGGCTAAGCGCCCCCCATGGTCTCAGAGCATTGACTCTTCTAAGAGTCCTAAGATTCCTGCTCACACTGATGGGGTGCAGCTGTGGGACCCTATTTTCAGAGATGATGTCCTCCACCCAACTCTCAAAAAGCTGAAAGGGTCTTCAGTAGAGATGGATAGTCGAGCTGGGCTATCAGACGGTCACCTCTGTAGCTGTAGTGTCATTTTTCCTATGGTCCAATGTGTAAATTAAACAAAAAAGTGCACGTTTGTTATGATTTCCAAGATGGGGACCAGGATGTGGACATAATAAAAAAATAGGGAACATGATAGGAGACATTTCTACAATACATATAATCATTCTTATCTATCTAATACGATGACAACAGCTCTCCATACCTGCAGTCCACCACAAGGACCACCCTCTCTATTCCCTGAAAAGTGAAATCATCCTCAGTGACGAAGAGAGGGGGCTAAGCGCCCCCCATGGTCTCAGAGCATTGACACTTCTAAGAGTCCTAAGAGTCCTGCTCACACTGATGGGGTGCAGCTGTGGGACCCTATTTTCAGAGATGATGTTCTCCACCCAACTCTCAAAAAGCTGAAAGGGTCTTCAGTAGAGATGGATAGTCGAGCTGGGCTATCAGACGGTCACCTCTGTAGCTGTAGTGTCATTTTTCCTATGGTCCAATGTGTAAATTAAACAAAAAAGTGCACGTTTGTTATGATGTCCAAGATGGGGACCAGGATGTGGACATAATAAAAAATTAGGGAACATGATAGGAGACATTTCTACAATACATATAATCATTCTTATCTATTTAATACGATGACAACAGCTCTCCATACCTGCAGTCCACCACAAGGACCACCCTCTCTAATCCCTGAAAAATGAAATCATCCTCAGTGACGAAGAGAGGGGGCAAAGCGCCCCCCATGGTCTCAGAGCATTGACTCTTCTAAGAGTCCTAAGAGTCCTGCTCACACTGATGGGGTGCAGCTGTGGGACCCTATTTTCAGAGATGATGTCCTCCACCCAACTCTCAAAAAGCTGAAAGGGTCTTCAGTAGAGATGGATAGTCGAGCTGGGCTATCAGACGGTCACCTCTGTAGCTGTAGTGTCATTTTTCCTATGGTCCAATGTGTAAATTAAACAAAAAAGTGCACGTTTGTTATGATGTCCAAGATGGGGACCAGGATGTGGACATAATAAAAAATTAGGGAACATGATAGGAGACATTTCTACAATACATATAATCATTCTTATCTATCTAATACGATGATAAAAGCTCTCCATATCTGCAGTCCACCACAAGGACCACCCTCTCTAATCCCTGAAAAATGAAATCATCCTCAGTGATGAAGAGAGGGGGCTAAGTGCCCCCAATGGTTTTAGAGCATTGACTCTTCTAAGAGTCCTAAGAGTCCTGCTTACACTGATGGGGTGCAGCTGTGGGACCCTATTTTAAGAGATGATGTCCTCCACCCAACTCTCAAAAAGCTGAAAGGGTCTTCAGTAGAGATGGATAGTCGAGCTGGGCTATCAGACGGTCACCTCTGTAGCTGTAGTGTCATTTTTCCTATGGTCCAATGTGTAAATTAAACAAAAAAGTGCACGTTTGTTATGATGTCCAAGATGGGGACCAGGATGTGGACATAATAAAAAATTAGGGAACATGATAGGAGACATTTCTACAATACATATAATCATTCTTATCTATCTAATATGATGACAACAGCTCTCCATACCTGCAGTCCACCACAAGGACCACCCTCTCTAATCCCTGAAAAATGAAATCATCCTCAGTGATGAAGAGAGGGGGCTAAGTGCCCCCAATGGTCTCAGAGCATTGACTCTTCTAAGAGTCCTAAGAGTCCTGCTCACACTGATGGGGTGCAGCTGTGGGACCCTATTTTCAGAGATGATGTCCTCCACCCAACTCTCAAAAAGCTGAAAGGGTCTTCAGTAGAGATGGATAGTCGAGCTGGGCTATCAGACGGTCACCTCTGTAGCTGTAGTGTCATTTTTCCTATGGTCCAATGTGTAAATTAAACAAAAAAGTGCACGTTTGTTATGATGTTCAAGATGGGGACCAGGATGTGGACATAATAAAAAATTAGGGAACATGATAGGAGACGTTTCTACAATACATATAATCATTCTTATCTATCTAATACGATCACAACAGCTCTCCATACCTGCAGTCCACCACAAGGACCACTCTCTCTAATCCCTGAAAAATGAAATCATCCTCAGTGACGAAGAGAGGGGGCTAAGCGCCCCCCATGGTCTCAGAGCATTGACTCTTCTAAGAGTCCTAAGATTCCTGCTCACACTGATGGGGTGCAGCTGTGGGACCCTATTTTCAGAGATGATGTCCTCCACCCAACTTTCAAAAAGCTGAAAGGGTCTTCAGTAGAGATGGATAGTCGAGCTGGGCTATCAGACGGTCACCTCTGTAGCTGTAGTGTCATTTTTCCTATGGTCCAATGTGTAAATTAAACAAAAAAGTGCACGTTTGTTATGATTTCCAAGATGGGGACCAGGATGTGGACATAATAAAAAAATAGGGAACATGATAGGAGACATTTCTACAATACATATAATCATTCTTATCTATCTAATACGATGACAACAGCTCTCCATACCTGCAGTCCACCACAAGGACCACCCTCTCTATTCCCTGAAAAGTGAAATCATCCTCAGTGACGAAGAGAGGGGGCTAAGCGCCCCCCATGGTCTCAGAGCATTGACTCTTCTAAGAGTCCTAAGAGTCCTGCTCACACTGATGGGGTGCAGCTGTGGGACCCTATTTTCAGAGATGATGTTCTCCACCCAACTCTCAAAAAGCTGAAAGGGTCTTCAGTAGAGATGGATAGTCGAGCTGGGCTATCAGACGGTCACCTTTGTAGCTGTAGTGTCATTTTTCCTATGGTCCAATGTGTAAATTAAACAAAAAAGTGCACGTTTGTTATGATGTCCAAGATGGGGACCAGGATGTGGACATAATAAAAAATTAGGGAACATGATAGGAGACATTTCTACAATACATATAATCATTCTTATCTATTTAATACGATGACAACAGCTCTCCATACCTGCAGTCCACCACAAGGACCACCCTCTCTAATCCCTGAAAAATGAAATCATCCTCAGTGACGAAGAGAGGGGGCTAAGCGCCCCCCCATGGTCTCAGAGCATTGACTCTTCTAAGAGTCCTAAGAGTCCTGCTCACACTGATGGGGTGCAGCTGTGGGACCCTATTTTCAGAGATGATGTCCTCCACCCAACTCTCAAAAAGCTGAAAGGGTCTTCAGTAGAGATGGATAGTCGAGCTGGGCTATCAGACGGTCACCTCTGTAGCTGTAGTGTCATTTTTCCTATGGTCCAATGTGTAAATTAAACAAAAAAGTGCACGTTTGTTATGATGTCCAAGATGGGGACCAGGATGTGGACATAATAAAAAATTAGGGAACATGATAGGAGACATTTCTACAATACATATAATCATTCTTATCTATCTAATACGATGATAACAGCTCTCGATATCTGCAGTCCACCACAAGGACCACCCTCTCTAATCCCTGAAAAATGAAATCATCCTCAGTGATGAAGAGAGGGGGCTAAGTGCCCCCAATGGTCTCAGAGCATTGACTCTTCTAAGAGTCCTAAGAGTCCTGCTCACACTGATGGGGTGCAGCTGTGGGACCCTATTTTCAGAGATGATGTCCTCCACCCAACTCTCAAAAAGCTGAAAGGGTCTTCAGTAGAGATGGATAGTCGAGCTGGGCTATCAGACGGTCACCTCTGTAGCTGTAGTGTCATTTTTCCTATGGTCCAATGTGTAAATTAAACAAAAAAGTGCACGTTTGTTATGATGTCCAAGATGGGGACCAGGATGTGGACATAATAAAAAATTAGGGAACATGATAGGAGACATTTCTACAATACATATAATCATTCTTATCTATCTAATACGATGACAACAGCTCTCCATACCTGCAGTCCACCACAAGGACCACCCTCTCTAATCCCTGAAAAATGAAATCATCCTCAGTGACGAAGAGAGGGGGCTAAGCGCCCCCATGGTCTCAGAGCATTAACTCTTCTAAGAGTCCTAAGAGTCCTGCTCACACTGATGGGGTGCAGCTGTGGGACCCTATTTTCAGAGATGATGTCCTCCACCCAACTCTCAAAAAGCTGAAAGGGTCTTCAGTAGAGATGGATAGTCGAGCTGGGCTATCAGACGGTCACCTCTGTAGCTGTAGTGTCATTTTTCCTATGGTCCAATGTGTAAATTAAACAAAAAAGTGCACGTTTGTTATGATGTCCAAGATGGGGACCAGGATGTGGACATAATAAAAAATTAGGGAACATGATAGGAGACATTTCTACAATACATATAATCATTCTTATCTATCTAATACGATGACAACAGCTCTCCATACCTGCAGTCCACCACAAGGACCACCCTCTCTAATCCCTGAAAAATGAAATCATCCTCAGGGACGAAGAGAGGGGGCTAAGCGCCCCCCATGGTTTTAGAGCATTGACTCTTCTAAGAGTCCTAAGAGTCCTGCTTACACTGATGGGGTGCAGCTGTGGGACCCTATTTTAAGAGATGATGTCCTCCACCCAACTCTCAAAAAGCTGAAAGGGTCTTCAGTAGAGATGGATAGTCGAGCTGGGCTATCAGACAGTCACCTCTGTAGCTGTAGTGTCATTTTTCCTATGGTCCAATGTGTAAATTAAACAAAAAAGTGCACGTTTGTTATGATGTCCAAGATGGGGACCAGGATGTGGACATAATAAAAAATTAGGGAACATGATAGGAGACATTTCTACAATACATATAATCATTCTTATCTATCTAATACGATGATAACAGCTCTCCATATCTGCAGTCCACCACAAGGACCACCCTCTCTAATCCCTGAAAAATGAAATCATCCTCAGTGATGAAGAGAGGGGGCTAAGTGCCCCCAATGGTCTCAGAGCATTGACTCTTCTAAGAGTCCTAAGAGTCCTGCTCACACTGATGGGGTGCAGCTGTGGGACCCTATTTTCAGAGATGATGTCCTCCACCCAACTCTCAAAAAGCTGAAAGGGTCTTCAGTAGAGATGGATAGTCGAGCTGGGCTATCAGACGGTCACCTCTGTAGCTGTAGTGTCATTTTTCCTATGGTCCAATGTGTAAATTAAACAAAAAAGTGCACGTTTGTTATGATGTCCAAGATGGGGACCAGGATGTGGACATAATAAAAAATTAGGGAACATGATAGGAGACATTTCTACAATACATATAATCATTCTTATCTATCTAATACGATGACAACAGCTCTCCATACCTGCAGTCCACCACAAGGACCACCCTCTCTAATCCCTGAAAAATGAAATCATCCTCAGTGACGAAGAGAGGGGGCTAAGCGCCCCCATGGTCTCAGAGCATTAACTCTTCTAAGAGTCCTAAGAGTCCTGCTCACACTGATGGGGTGCAGCTGTGGGACCCTATTTTCAGAGATGATGTCCTCCACCCAACTCTCAAAAAGCTGAAAGGGTCTTCAGTAGAGATGGATAGTCGAGCTGGGCTATCAGACGGTCACCTCTGTAGCTGTAGTGTCATTTTTCCTATGGTCCAATGTGTAAATTAAACAAAAAAGTGCACGTTTGTTATGATGTCCAAGATGGGGACCAGGATGTGGACATAATAAAAAATTAGGGAACATGATAGGAGACATTTCTACAATACATATAATCATTCTTATCTATCTAATACGATGACAACAGCTCTCCATACCTGCAGTCCACCACAAGGACCACCCTCTCTAATCCCTGAAAAATGAAATCATCCTCAGGGACGAAGAGAGGGGGCTAAGCGCCCCCCATGGTTTTAGAGCATTGACTCTTCTAAGAGTCCTAAGAGTCCTGCTTACACTGATGGGGTGCAGCTGTGGGACCCTATTTTAAGAGATGATGTCCTCCACCCAACTCTCAAAAAGCTGAAAGGGTCTTCAGTAGAGATGGATAGTCGAGCTGGGCTATCAGACGGTCACCTCTGTAGCTGTAGTGTCATTTTTCCTATGGTCCAATGTGTAAATTAAACAAAAAAGTGCACGTTTGTTATGATGTCCAAGATGGGGACCAGGATGTGGACATAATAAAAAATTAGGGAACATGATAGGAGACATTTCTACAATACATATAATCATTCTTATCTATCTAATACGATGACAACAGCTCTCCATACCTGCAGTCCACCACAAGGACCACCCTCTCTAATCCCTGAAAAATGAAATCATCCTCAGTGACGAAGAGAGGGGGCTAAGCGCCCCCATGGTCTCAGAGCATTAACTCTTCTAAGAGTCCTAAGAGTCCTGCTCACACTGATGGGGTGCAGCTGTGGGACCCTATTTTCAGAGATGATGTCCTCCACCCAACTCTCAAAAAGCTGAAAGGGTCTTCAGTAGAGATGGATAGTCGAGCTGGGCTATCAGACGGTCACCTCTGTAGCTGTAGTGTCATTTTTCCTATGGTCCAATGTGTAAATTAAACAAAAAAGTGCACGTTTGTTATGATGTCCAAGATGGGGACCAGGATGTGGACATAATAAAAAATTAGGGAACATGATAGGAGACATTTCTACAATACATATAATCATTCTTATCTATCTAATACGATGACAACAGCTCTCCATACCTGCAGTCCACCACAAGGACCACCCTCTCTAATCCCTGAAAAATGAAATCATCCTCAGGGACGAAGAGAGGGGGCTAAGCGCCCCCCATGGTTTTAGAGCATTGACTCTTCTAAGAGTCCTAAGAGTCCTGCTTACACTGATGGGGTGCAGCTGTGGGACCCTATTTTCAGAGATGATGTCCTCCACCCAACTCTCAAAAAGCTGAAAGGGTCTTCAGTAGAGATGGATAGTCGAGCTGGGCTATCAGACGGTCACCTCTGTAGCTGTAGTGTCATTTTTCCTATGGTCCAATGTGTAAATTAAACAAAAAAGTGCACGTTTGTTATGATGTCCAAGATGGGGACCAGGATGTGGACATAATAAAAAATTAGGGAACATGATAGGAGACATTTCTACAATACATATAATCATTCTTATCTATCTAATACGATGACAACAGCTCTCCATACCTGCAGTCCACCACAAGGACCACCCTCTCTAATCCCTGAAAAATGAAATCATCCTCAGGGACGAAGAGAGGGGGCTAAGCGCCCCCCATGGTTTTAGAGCATTGACTCTTCTAAGAGTCCTAAGAGTCCTGCTTACACTGATGGGGTGCAGCTGTGGGACCCTATTTTAAGAGATGATGTCCTCCACCCAACTCTCAAAAAGCTGAAAGGGTCTTCAGTAGAGATGGATAGTCGAGCTGGGCTATCAGACGGTCACCTCTGTAGCTGTAGTGTCATTTTTCCTATGGTCCAATGTGTAAATTAAACAAAAAAGTGCACGTTTGTTATGATGTCCAAGATGGGGACCAGGATGTGGACATAATAAAAAATTAGGGAACATGATAGGAGACATTTCTACAATACATATAATCATTCTTATCTATCTAATACGATGACAACAGCTCTCCATACCTGCAGTCCACCACAAGGACCACCCTCTCTAATCCCTGAAAAATGAAATCATCCTCAGTGACGAAGAGAGGGGGCTAAGCGCCCCCATGGTCTCAGAGCATTAACTCTTCTAAGAGTCCTAAGAGTCCTGCTCACACTGATGGGGTGCAGCTGTGGGACCCTATTTTCAGAGATGATGTCCTCCACCCAACTCTCAAAAAGCTGAAAGGGTCTTCAGTAGAGATGGATAGTCGAGCTGGGCTATCAGACGGTCACCTCTGTAGCTGTAGTGTCATTTTTCCTATGGTCCAATGTGTAAATTAAACAAAAAAGTGCACGTTTGTTATGATGTCCAAGATGGGGACCAGGATGTGGACATAATAAAAAATTAGGGAACATGATAGGAGACATTTCTACAATACATATAATCATTCTTATCTATCTAATACGATGACAACAGCTCTCCATACCTGCAGTCCACCACAAGGACCACCCTCTCTAATCCCTGAAAAATGAAATCATCCTCAGGGACGAAGAGAGGGGGCTAAGCGCCCCCCATGGTTTTAGAGCATTGACTCTTCTAAGAGTCCTAAGAGTCCTGCTTACACTGATGGGGTGCAGCTGTGGGACCCTATTTTAAGAGATGATGTCCTCCACCCAACTCTCAAAAAGCTGAAAGGGTCTTCAGTAGAGATGGATAGTCGAGCTGGGCTATCAGACGGTCACCTCTGTAGCTGTAGTGTCATTTTTCCTATGGTCCAATGTGTAAATTAAACAAAAAAGTGCACGTTTGTTATGATGTCCAAGATGGGGACCAGGATGTGGACATAATAAAAAATTAGGGAACATGATAGGAGACATTTCTACAATACATATAATCATTCTTATCTATCTAATACGATCACAACAGCTCTCCATACCTGCAGTCCACCACAAGGACCACTCTCTCTAATCCCTGAAAAATGAAATCATCCTCAGTGACGAAGAGAGGGGGCTAAGCGCCCCCCATGGTCTCAAAACATTGACTCTTCTAAGAGTCCTAAGAGTCCTGCTCACACTGATGGGGTGCAGCTGTGGGACCCTATTTTCAGAGATGATGTCCTCCACCCAACTCTCAAAAAGCTGAAAGGGTCTTCAGTAGAGATGGATAGTCGAGCTGGGCTATCAGACGGTCACCTCTGTAGCTGTAGTGTCATTTTTCCTATGGTCCAATGTGTAAATTAAACAAAAAAGTGCACGTTTGTTATGATGTCCAAGATGGGGACCAGGATGTGGACATAATAAAAAATTAGGGAACATGATAGGAGACATTTCTACAATACATATAATCATTCTTATCTATCTAATACGATGACAACAGCTCTCCATACCTGCAGTCCACCACAAGGACCACCCTCTCTAATCCCTGAAAAATGAAATCATCCTCAGTGACGAAGAGAGGGGGCTAAGCGCCCCCATGGTCTCAGAGCATTAACTCTTCTAAGAGTCCTAAGAGTCCTGCTCACACTGATGGGGTGCAGCTGTGGGACCCTATTTTCAGAGATGATGTCCTCCACCCAACTCTCAAAAAGCTGAAAGGGTCTTCAGTAGAGATGGATAGTCGAGCTGGGCTATCAGACGGTCACCTCTGTAGCTGTAGTGTCATTTTTCCTATGGTCCAATGTGTAAATTAAACAAAAAAGTGCACGTTTGTTATGATGTCCAAGATGGGGACCAGGATGTGGACATAATAAAAAATTAGGGAACATGATAGGAGACATTTCTACAATACATATAATCATTCTTATCTATCTAATACGATGACAACAGCTCTCCATACCTGCAGTCCACCACAAGGACCACCCTCTCTAATCCCTGAAAAATGAAATCATCCTCAGGGACGAAGAGATGGGGCTAAGCGCCCCCCATGGTTTTAGAGCATTGACTCTTCTAAGAGTCCTAAGAGTCCTGCTTACACTGATGGGGTGCAGCTGTGGGACCCTATTTTAAGAGATGATGTCCTCCACCCAACTCTCAAAAAGCTGAAAGGGTCTTCAGTAGAGATGGATAGTCGAGCTGGGCTATCAGACGGTCACCTCTGTAGCTGTAGTGTCATTTTTCCTATGGTCCAATGTGTAAATTAAACAAAAAAGTGCACGTTTGTTATGATGTCCAAGATGGGGACCAGGATGTGGACATAATAAAAAATTAGGGAACATGATAGGAGACATTTCTACAATACATATAATCATTCTTATCTATCTAATACGATGACAACAGCTCTCCATACCTGCAGTCCACCACAAGGACCACCCTCTCTAATCCCTGAAAAATGAAATCATCCTCAGTGACGAAGAGAGGGGGCTAAGCGCCCCCATGGTCTCAGAGCATTAACTCTTCTAAGAGTCCTAAGAGTCCTGCTCACACTGATGGGGTGCAGCTGTGGGACCCTATTTTCAGAGATGATGTCCTCCACCCAACTCTCAAAAAGCTGAAAGGGTCTTCAGTAGAGATGGATAGTCGAGCTGGGCTATCAGACGGTCACCTCTGTAGCTGTAGTGTCATTTTTCCTATGGTCCAATGTGTAAATTAAACAAAAAAGTGCACGTTTGTTATGATGTCCAAGATGGGGACCAGGATGTGGACATAATAAAAAATTAGGGAACATGATAGGAGACATTTCTACAATACATATAATCATTCTTATCTATCTAATACGATGACAACAGCTCTCCATACCTGCAGTCCACCACAAGGACCACCCTCTCTAATCCCTGAAAAATGAAATCATCCTCAGGGACGAAGAGAGGGGGCTAAGCGCCCCCCATGGTTTTAGAGCATTGACTCTTCTAAGAGTCCTAAGAGTCCTGCTCACACTGATGGGGTGCAGCTGTGGGACCCTATTTTCAGAGATGATGTCCTCCACCCAACTCTCAAAAAGCTGAAAGGGTCTTCAGTAGAGATGGATTGTCGAGCTGGGCTATCAGACGGTCACCTCTGTAGCTGTAGTGTCATTTTTCCTATGGTCCAATGTGTAAATTAAACAAAAAAGTGCACGTTTGTTATGATGTCCAAGATGGGGACCAGGATGTGGACATAATAAAAAATTAGGGAACATGATAGGAGACATTTCTACAATACATATAATCATTCTTATCTATCTAATACGATGATAACAGCTCTCCATACCTGCAGTCCACCACAAGGACCACCTTCTCTAATCCCTGAAAAATGAAATCATCCTCAGTGACGAAGAGAGGGGGCTAAGTGCCCCCAATGGTCTCAGAGCATTGACTCTTCTAAGAGTCCTAAGAGTCCTGCTCACACTGATGGGGTGCAGCTGTGGGACCCTATTTTCAGAGATGATGTCCTCCACCCAACTCTCAAAAAGCTGAAAGGGTCTTCAGTAGAGATGGATAGTCGAGCTGGGCTATCAGACGGTCACCTCTGTAGCTGTAGTGTCATTTTTCCTATGGTCCAATGTGTAAATTAAACAAAAAAGTGCACGTTTGTTATGATGTCCAAGATGGGGACCAGGATGTGGACATAATAAAAAATTAGGGAACATGATAGGAGACATTTCTACAATACATATAATCATTCTTATCTATCTAATACGATGACAACAGCTCTCCATACCTGCAGTCCACCACAAGGACCACCCTCTCTAATCCCTGAAAAATGAAATCATCCTCAGTGACGAAGAGAGGGGGCTAAGCGCCCCCATGGTCTCAGAGCATTAACTCTTCTAAGAATCCTAAGAGTCCTGCTCACACTGATGGGGTGCAGCTGTGGGACCCTATTTTCAGAGATGATGTCCTCCACCCAACTCTCAAAAAGCTGAAAGGGTCTTCAGTAGAGATGGATAGTCGAGCTGGGCTATCAGACGGTCACCTCTGTAGCTGTAGTGTCATTTTTCCTATGGTCCAATGTGTAAATTAAACAAAAAAGTGCACGTTTGTTATGATGTCCAAGATGGGGACCAGGATGTGGACATAATAAAAAATTAGGGAACATGATAGGAGACATTTCTACAATACATATAATCATTCTTATCTATCTAATACGATCACAACAGCTCTCCATACCTGCAGTCCACCACAAGGACCACCCTCTCTATTCCCTGAAAAGTGAAATCATCCTCAGTGACGAAGAGAGGGGGCTAAGCGCCCCCCATGGTCTCAAAACATTGACTCTTCTAAGAGTCCTAAGAGTCCTGCTCACACTGATGGGGTGCAGCTGTGGGACCCTATTTTCAGAGATGATGTTCTCCACCCAACTCTCAAAAAGCTGAAAGGGTCTTCAGTAGAGATGGATAGTCGAGCTGGGCTATCAGACGGTCACCTCTGTAGCTGTAGTGTCATTTTTCCTATGGTCCAATGTGTAAATTAAACAAAAAAGTGCACGTTTGTTATGATGTCCAAGATGGGGACCAGGATGTGGACATAATAAAAAATTAGAGAACATGATAGGAGACATTTCTACAATACATATAATCATTCTTATCTATTTAATACGATGACAACAGCTCTCCATACCTGCAGTCCACCACAAGGACCACCCTTTCTAATCCCTGAAAAATGAAATCATCCTCAGTGACGAAGAGAGGGGGCTAAGCGCCCCCCATGGTCTCAGAGCATTGACTCTTCTAAGAGTCCTAAGAGTCCTGCTCACACTGATGGGGTGCAGCTGTGGGACCCTATTTTCAGAGATGATGTCCTCCACCCAACTCTCAAAAAGCTGAAAGGGTCTTCAGTAGAGATGGATTGTCGAGCTGGGCTATCAGACGGTCACCTCTGTAGCTGTAGTGTCATTTTTCCTATGGTCCAATGTGTAAATTAAACAAAAAAGTGCACGTTTGTTATGATGTCCAAGATGGGGACCAGGATGTGGACATAATAAAAAATTAGGGAACATGATAGGAGACATTTCTACAATACATATAATCATTCTTATCTATCTAATACGATGATAACAGCTCTCCATACCTGCAGTCCACCACAAGG
The DNA here is from genome assembly GCF_048569485.1 of Anomaloglossus baeobatrachus. Lineage (NCBI taxonomy): Eukaryota > Metazoa > Chordata > Amphibia > Anura > Aromobatidae > Anomaloglossus > Anomaloglossus baeobatrachus. Next base: position 489,125 of record NW_027443047.1, read on the forward strand.
ACCACCCTCCCTAATCCCTGAAAAATGAAATCATCCTCAGTGACGAAGAGAGGGGGCTAAGTGCCCCCAATGGTCTCAGAGCATTGACTCTTCTAAGAGTCCTAAGAGTCCTGCTCACACTGATGGGGTGCAGCTGTGGGACCCTATTTTCAGAGATGATGTCCTCCACCCAACTCTCAAAAAGCTGAAAGGGTCTTCAGTAGAGATGGATAGTCGAGCTGGGCTATCAGACGGTCACCTCTGTAGCTGTAGTGTCATTTTTCCTATGGTCCAATGTGTAAATTAAACAAAAAAGTGCACGTTTGTTATGATGTCCAAGATGGGGACCAGGATGTGGACATAATAAAAAATTAGGGAACATGATAGGAGACATTTCTACAATACATATAATCATTCTTATCTATCTAATACGATGACAACAGCTCTCCATACCTGCAGTCCACCACAAGGACCACCCTCTCTAATCCCTGAAAAATGAAATCATCCTCAGTGACGAAGAGAGGGGGCTAAGCGCCCTCATGGTCTCAGAGCATTAACTCTTCTAAGAGTCCTAAGAGTCCTGCTCACACTGATGGGGTGCAGCTGTGGGACCCTATTTTCAGAGATGATGTCCTCCACCCAACTCTCAAAAAGCTGAAAGGGTCTTCAGTAGAGATGGATAGTCGAGCTGGGCTACCAGACGGTCACCTCTGTAGCTGTAGTGTCATTTTTCCTATGGTCCAATGTGTAAATTAAACAAAAAAGTGCACGTTTGTTATGATTTCCAAGATGGGGACCAGGATGTGGACATAATAAAAAAATAGGGAACATGATAGGAGACATTTCTACAATACATATAATCATTCTTATCTATCTAATACGATGACAACAGCTCTCCATACCTGCAGTCCACCACAAGGACCACCCTCTCTATTCCCTGAAAAGTGAAATCATCCTCAGTGACGAAGAGAGGGGGCTAAGCGCCCCCCATGGTCTCAAAACATTGACTCTTCTAAGAGTCCTAAGAGTCCTGCTCACACTGATGGGGTGCAGCTGTGGGACCCTATTTTCAGAGATGATGTTCTCCACCCAACTCTCAAAAAGCTGAAAGGGTCTTCAGTAGAGATGGATAGTCGAGCTGGGCTATCAGACGGTCACCTCTGTAGCTGTAGTGTCATTTTTCCTATGGTCCAATGTGTAAATTAAACAAAAAAGTGCACGTTTGTTATGATGTCCAAGATGGGGACCAGGATGTGGACATAATAAAAAATTAGGGAACATGATAGGAGACATTTCTACAATACATATAATCATTCTTATCTATTTAATACGATGACAACAGCTCTCCATACCTGCAGTCCACCACAAGGACCACCCTCTCTAATCCCTGAAAAATGAAATCATCCTCAGTGACGAAGAGAGGGGGCTAAGCGCCCCCCATGGTCTCAGAGCATTGACTCTTCTAAGAGTCCTAAGAGTCCTGCTCACACTGATGGGGTGCAGCTGTGGGACCCTATTTTCAGAGATGATGTCCTCCACCCAACTCTCAAAAAGCTGAAAGGGTCTTCAGTAGAGATGGATTGTCGAGCTGGGCTATCAGACGGTCACCTCTGTAGCTGTAGTGTCATTTTTCCTATGGTCCAATGTGTAAATTAAACAAAAAAGTGCACGTTTGTTATGATGTCCAAGATGGGGACCAGGATGTGGACATAATAAAAAATTAGGGAACATGATAGGAGACATTTCTACAATACATATAATCATTCTTATCTATCTAATACGATGATAACAGCTCTCCATACCTGCAGTCCACCACAAGGACCACCCTCCCTAATCCCTGAAAAATGAAATCATCCTCAGTGACGAAGAGAGTGGGCTAAGTGCCCCCAATGGTCTCAGAGCATTGACTCTTCTAAGAGTCCTAAGAGTCCTGCTCACACTGATGGGGTGCAGCTGTGGGACCCTATTTTCAGAGATGATGTCCTCCACCCAACTCTCAAAAAGCTGAAAGGGTCTTCAGTAGAGATGGATAGTCGAGCTGGGCTATCAGACGGTCACCTCTGTAGCTGTAGTGTCATTTTTCCTATGGTCCAATGTGTAAATTAAACAAAAAAGTGCACGTTTGTTATGATGTCCAAGATGGGGACCAGGATGTGGACATAATAAAAAATTAGGGAACATGATAGGAGACATTTCTACAATACATATAATCATTCTTATCTATCTAATACGATGACAACAGCTCTCCATACCTGCAGTCCACCACAAGGACCACCCTCTCTAATCCCTGAAAAATGAAATCATCCTCAGTGACGAAGAGAGGGGGCTAAGCGCCCCCATGGTCTCAGAGCATTAACTCTTCTAAGAGTCCTAAGAGTCCTGCTCACACTGATGGGGTGCAGCTGTGGGACCCTATTTTCAGAGATGATGTCCTCCACCCAACTCTCAAAAAGCTGAAAGGGTCTTCAGTAGAGATGGATAGTCGAGCTGGGCTATCAGACGGTCACCTCTGTAGCTGTAGTGTCATTTTTCCTATGGTCCAATGTGTAAATTAAACAAAAAAGTGCACGTTTGTTATGATGTCCAAGATGGGGACCAGGATGTGGACATAATAAAAAATTAGGGAACATGATAGGAGACATTTCTACAATACATATAATCATTCTTATCTATCTAATACGATGACAACAGCTCTACATACCTGCAGTCCACCACAAGGACCACCCTCTCTAATCCCTGAAAAATGAAATCATCCTCAGTGACGAAGAGAGGGGGCCAAGCGCCCCCCATGGTACCAGAGCATTGACTCTTCTAAGAGTCCTAAGAGTCCTGCTCACACTGATGGGGTGAAGCTGTGGGACCCTATTTTCAGAGATGATGTCCTCCACCCAACTCTCAAAAAGCTGAAAGGGTCTTCAGTAGAGATGGATAGTCGAGCTGGGCTATCAGACGGTCACCTCTGAAGCTGTAGTGTCATTTTTCCTATGGTCCAATGTGTAAATTAAACAAAAAAGTGCACGTTTGTTATGATGTCCAAGATGGGGACCAGGATGTGGACATAATAAAAAATTAGGGAACATGATAGGAGACATTTCTACAATACATATAATCATTCTTATCTATCTAATACGATGATAACAGCTCTCCATACCTGCAGTCCACCACAAGGACCACCCTCTCTAAACCCTGAAAAATGAAATCATCCTCAGTGACGAAGAGAGGGGGCTCAGTGCCCCCAATGGTCTCAGAGCATTGACTCTTCTAAGAGTCTTAAGAGTCCTGCTCACACTGATGGGGTGCAGCTGTGGGACCCTATTTTCAGAGATGATGTCCTCCACCCAACTCTCAAAAAGCTGAAAGGGTCTTCAGTAGAGATGGATAGTCGAGCTGGGCTATCAGACGGTCACCTCTGTAGCTGTAGTGTCATTTTTCCTATTGTCCAATTTGTAAATTAAACAAAAAAGTGCACGTTTGTTATGATTTCCAAGATGGGAACCAGGATGTGGACATAATAAAAAAATAGGGAACATGATAGGAGACATTTCTACAATACATATAATCATTCTTATCTATCTAATACGATGACAACAGCTCTCCATACCTGCAGTCCACCACAAGGACCACCCTCTCTATTCCCTGAAAAGTGAAATCATCCTCAGTGACGAGGAGAGGGGGCTAAGCGCCCCCCATGGTCTCAGAGCATTGACTCTTCTAAGAGTCCTAAGAGTCCTGCTCACACTGATGGGGTGCAGCTGTGGGACCCTATTTTCAGAGATGATGTTCTCCACCCAACTCTCAAAAAGCTGAAAGGGTCTTCAGTAGAGATGGATAGTCGAGCTGGGCTATCAGACGGTCACCTCTGTAGCTGTAGTGTCATTTTTCCTATGGTCCAATGTGTAAATTAAACAAAAAAGTGCACGTTTGTTATGATGTCAAAGATGGGGACCAGGATGTGGACATAATAAAAAATTAGGGAACATGATAGGAGACATTTCTACAATACATATAATCATTCTTATCTATTTAATACGATGACAACAGCTCTCCATACCTGCAGTCCACCACAAGGACCACCCTCTCTAATCCCTGAAAAATGAAATCATCCTCAGTGACGAAGAGAGGGGGCTAAGCGCCCCCCATGGTCTCAGAGCATTGACTCTTCTAAGAGTCCTAAGAGTCCTGCTCACACTGATGGGGTGCAGCTGTGGGACCCTATTTTCAGAGATGATGTCCTCCACCCAACTCTCAAAAAGCTGAAAGGGTCTTCAGTAGAGATGGATAGTCGAGCTGGGCTATCAGACGGTCACCTCTGTAGCTGTAGTGTCATTTTTCCTATGGTCCAATGTGTAAATTAAACAAAAAAGTGCACGTTTGTTATGATGTCCAAGATGGGGACCAGGATGTGGACATAATAAAAAATTAGGGAACATGATAGGAGACATTTCTACAATACATATAATCATTCTTATCTATCTAATACGATGATAACAGCTCTCCATATCTGCAGTCCACCACAAGGACCACCCTCTCTAATCCCTGAAAAATGAAATCATCCTCAGTGATGAAGAGAGGGGGCTAAGTGCCCCCAATGGTCTCAGAGCATTGACTCTTCTAAGAGAACTAAGAGTCCTGCTCACACTGATGGGGTGCAGCTGTGGGACCCTATTTTCAGAGATGATGTCCTCCACCCAACTCTCAAAAAGCTGAAAGGGTCTTCAGTAGAGATGGATAGTCGAGCTGGGCTATCAGACGGTCACCTCTGTAGCTGTAGTGTCATTTTTCCTATGGTCCAATGTGTAAATTAAACAAAAAAGTGCACGTTTGTTATGATGTCCAAGATGGGGACCAGGATGTGGACATAATAAAAAATTAGGGAACATGATAGGAGACATTTCTACAATACATATAATCATTCTTATCTATCTAATACGATGACAACAGCTCTCCATACCTGCAGTCCACCACAAGGACCACCCTCTCTAATCCCTGAAAAATGAAATCATCCTCAGTGACGAAGAGAGGGGGCTAAGCGCCCCCCATGGTTTTAGAGCATTGACTCTTCTAAGAGTCCTAAGAGTCCTGCTTACACTGATGGGGTGCAGCTGTGGGACCCTATTTTAAGAGATGATGTCCTCCACCCAACTCTCAAAAAGCTGAAAGGGTCTTCAGTAGAGATGGATAGTCGAGCTGGGCTATCAGACGGTCACCTCTGTAGCTGTAGTGTCATTTTTCCTATGGTCCAATGTGTAAATTAAACAAAAAAGTGCACGTTTGTTATGATGTCCAAGATGGGGACCAGGATGTGGACATAATAAAAAATTAGGGAACATGATAGGAGACATTTCTACAATACATATAATCATTCTTATCTATCTAATACGATGACAACAGCTCTCCATACCTGCAGTCCACCACAAGGACCACCCTCTCTAATCCCTGAAAAATGAAATCATCCTCAGTGATGAAGAGAGGGGGCCAAGCGCCCCCCATGGTACCAGAGCATTGACTCTTCTAAGAGTCCTAAGAGTCCTGCTCACACTGATGGGGTGAAGCTGTGGGACCCTATTTTCAGAGATGATGTCCTCCACCCAACTCTCAAAAAGCTGAAAGGGTCTTCAGTAGAGATGGATAGTCGAGCTGGGCTATCAGACGGTCACCTCTGTAGCTGTAGTGTCATTTTTCCTATGGTCCAATGTGTAAATTAAACAAAAAAGTGCACGTTTGTTATGATGTCCAAGATGGGGACCAGGATGTGGACATAATAAGAAATTAGGGAACATGATAGGAGACATTTCTACAATACATATAATCATTCTTATCTATCTAATACGATGACAACAGCTCTCCATACCTGCAGTCCACCACAAGGACCACCCTCTCTAATCCCTGAAAAATGAAATCATCCTCAGGGACGAAGAGAGGGGGCTAAGCGCCCCCCATGGTTTTAGAGCATTGACTCTTCTAAGAGTCTTAAGAGTCCTGCTTACACTGATGGGGTGCAGCTGTGGGACCCTATTTTCAGAGATGATGTCCTCCACCCAACTCTCAAAAAGCTGAAAGGGTCTTCAGTAGAGATGGATAGTCGAGCTGGGCTATCAGACGGTCACCTCTGTAGCTGTAGTGTCATTTTTCCTATGGTCCAATGTGTAAATTAAACAAAAAAGTGCACGTTTGTTATGATGTCCAAGATGGGGACCAGGATGTGGACATAATAAAAAATTAGGGAACATGATAGGAGACATTTCTACAATACATATAATCATTCTTATCTATCTAATACGATCACAACAGCTCTCCATACCTGCAGTCCACCACAAGGACCACCCTCTCTAATCCCTGAAAAATGAAATCATCCTCAGTGACGAAGAGAGGGGGCCAAGCGCCCCCCATGGTACCAGAGCATTGACTCTTCTAAGAGTCCTAAGAGTCCTGCTCACACTGATGGGGTGCAGCTGTGGGACCCTATTTTCAGAGATGATGTCCTCCACCCAACTCTCAAAAAGCTGAAAGGGTCTTCAGTAGAGATGGATAGTCGAGCTGGGCTATCAGACGGTCACCTCTGTAGCTGTAGTGTCATTTTTCCTATGGTCCAATGTGTAAATTAAACAAAAAAGTGCACGTTTGTTATGATGTCCAAGATGGGGACCAGGATGTGGACATAATAAGAAATTAGGGAACATGATAGGAGACATTTCTACAATACATATAATCATTCTTATCTATCTAATACGATGACAACAGCTCTCCATACCTGCAGTCCACCACAAGGACCACCCTCTCTAATCCCTGAAAAATGAAATCATCCTCAGGGACGAAGAGAGGGGGCTAAGCGCCCCCCATGGTTTTAGAGCATTGACTCTTCTAAGAGTCCTAAGAGTCCTGCTTACACTGATGGGGTGCAGCTGTGGGACCCTATTTTCAGAGATGATGTCCTCCACCCAACTCTCAAAAAGCTGAAAGGGTCTTCAGTAGAGATGGATAGTCGAGCTGGGCTATCAGACGGTCACCTCTGTAGCTGTAGTGTCATTTTTCCTATGGTCCAATGTGTAAATTAAACAAAAAAGTGCACGTTTGTTATGATTTCCAAGATGGGGACCAGGATGTGGACATAATAAAAAAATAGGGAACATGATAGGAGACATTTCTACAATACATATAATCATTCTTATCTATCTAATACGATGACAACAGCTCTCCATACCTGCAGTCCACAACAAGGACCACCCTCTCTATTCCCTGAAAAGTGAAATCATCCTCAGTGATGAAGAGAGGGGGCTAAGCGCCCCCCATGGTCTCAGAGCATTGACTCTTCTAAGAGTCCTAAGAGTCCTGCTCACAGTGATGGGGTGCAGCTGTGGGACCCTATTTTCAGAGATGATGTTCTCCACCCAACTCTCAAAAAGCTGAAAGGGTCTTCAGTAGAGATGGATAGTCGAGCTGGGCTATCAGACGGTCACCTCTGTAGCTGTAGTGTCATTTTTCCTATGGTCCAATGTGTAAATTAAACAAAAAAGTGCACGTTTGTTATGATGTCCAAGATGGGGACCAGGATGTGGACATAATAAAAAATTAGGGAACATGATAGGAGACATTTCTACAATACATATAATCATTCTTATCTATCTAATACGATGACAACAGCTCTCCATACCTGCAGTCCACCACAAGGACCACCCTCTCTAATCCCTGAAAAATGAAATCATCCTCAGTGACGAAGAGAGGGGGCTAAGCGCCCCCATGGTCTCAGAGCATTAACTCTTCTAAGAGTCCTAAGAGTCCTGCTCACACTGATTGGGTGCAGCTGTGGGACCCTATTTTCAGAGATGATGTCCTCCACCCAACTCTCAAAAAGCTGAAAGGGTCTTCAGTAGAGATGGATAGTCGAGCTGGGCTATCAGACGGTCACCTCTGTAGCTGTAGTGTCATTTTTCCTATGGTCCAATGTGTAAATTAAACAAAAAAGTGCACGTTTGTTATGATGTCCAAGATGGGGACCAGGATGTGGACATAATAAAAAATTAGGGAACATGATAGGAGACATTTCTACAATACATATAATCATTCTTATCTATCTAATACGATGACAACAGCTCTCCATACCTGCAGTCCACCACAAGGACCACCCTCTCTAATCCCTGAAAAATGAAATCATCCTCAGTGACGAAGAGAGGGGGCCAAGCGCCCCCCATGGTACCAGAGCATTGACTCTTCTAAGAGTCCTAAGAGTCCTGCTCACACTGATGGGGTGCAGCTGTGGGACCCTATTTTCAGAGATGATGTCCTCCACCCAACTCTCAAAAAGCTGAAAGGGTCTTCAGTAGAGATGGATAGTCGAGCTGGGCTATCAGACGGTCACCTCTGTAGCTGTAGTGTCATTTTTCCTATGGTCCAATGTGTAAATTAAACAAAAAAGTGCACGTTTGTTATGATGTCCAAGATGGGGACCAGGATGTGGACATAATAAAAAATTAGGGAACATGATAGGAGACATTTCTACAATACATATAATCATTCTTATCTATCTAATACGATCACAACAGCTCTCCATACCTGCAGTCCACCACAAGGACCACTCTCTCTAATCCCTGAAAAATGAAATCATCCTCAGTGACGAAGAGAGGGGGCTAAGCGCCCCCCATGGTCTCAGAGCATTGACTCTTCTAAGAGTCCTAAGATTCCTGCTTACACTGATGGGGTGCAGCTGTGGGACCCTATTTTCAGAGATGATGTCCTCCACCCAACTCTCAATAAGCTGAAAGGGTCTTCAGTAGAGATGGATAGTCGAGCTGGGCTATCAGACGGTCACCTCTGTAGCTGTAGTGTCATTTTTCCTATGGTCCAATGTGTAAATTAAACAAAAAAGTGCACGTTTGTTATGATGTCCAAGATGGGGACCAGGATGTGGACATAATAAAAAAATAGGGAACATGATAGGAGACATTTCTACAATACATATAATCATTCTTATCTATCTAATACGATGACAACAGCTCTCCATACCTGCAGTCCACCACAAGGACCACCCTCTCTATTCCCTGAAAAGTGAAATCATCCTCAGTGACGAAGAGAGGGGGCTAAGCGCCCCCCATGGTCTCAGAGCATTGACTCTTCTAAGAGTCCTAAGAGTCCTGCTCACACTGATGGGGTGCAGCTGTGGGACCCTATTTTCAGAGATGATGTTCTCCACCCAACTCTCAAATAGCTGAAAGGGTCTTCAGTAGAGATGGATAGTCGAGCTGGGCTATCAGACGGTCACCTCTGTAGCTGTAGTGTCATTTTTCCTATGGTCCAATGTGTAAATTAAACAAAAAAGTGCACGTTTGTTATGATGTCCAAGATGGGGACCAGGATGTGGACATAATAAAAAATTAGGGAACATGATAGGAGACATTTCTACAATACATATAATCATTCTTATCTATTTAATACGATGACAACAGCTCTCCATACCTGCAGTCCACCACAAGGACCACCCTCTCTAATCCCTGAAAAATGAAATCATCCTCAGTGACGAAGAGAGGGGGCTAAGCGCCCCCCATGGTCTCAGAGCATTGACTCTTCTAAGAGTCCTAAGAGTCCTGCTCACACTGATGGGGTGCAGCTGTGGGACCCTATTTTCAGAGATGATGTCCTCCACCCAACTCTCAAAAAGCTGAAAGGGTCTTCAGTAGAGATGGATAGTCGAGCTGGGCTATCAGACGGTCACCTCTGTAGCTGTAGTGTCATTTTTCCTATGGTCCAATGTGTAAATTAAACAAAAAAGTGCACGTTTGTTATGATGTCCAAGATGGGGACCAGGATGTGGACATAATAAAAAATTAGGGAACATGATAGGAGACATTTCTACAATACATATAATCATTCTTATCTATCTAATACGATGACAACAGCTCTCCATACCGTATTTCATGGTCAATCCAGGTTTGTCAGTGATGGCACTGACATAATGTATGGCGTCTTTTTCGGGCGTTATCCTTTGCCTTTTCATTGTGAAAATCCAGTTGCCTATATCAAAGCAAATTCTACTACTTGTAAAGTATGCAGAAAATGAAATGTAGAACATATAACATCAACTGCTTAGGAACGCATCATAGGTTAGTACTTAAAAGGATATTGTCATGTTCTAGTCATAATGCAAGCTGGACATTTTTCATGTTACCCTGTAATCGCCGGCCTGTTCTAATGCTCACAAGCAAAGATATATGCTCAGCTGCTAAGGCTTCCCTCTGCCTTCTGAATGAAAATTGAATATGTCTGGCTCACTGTGTATATAGCAGGTGCTCAGAAAAAATAAGAGTCAATTCAAAAGAAATAGCTCTGGTACACTATAGTGATTAATAACGTAAGAAAAGAACTCTTGGAATGCTGAAAATTCTTTATTTGTGCAAAAGGATAATTCATCCAACGTTTCGACCTTGTTTTTAGGTCTTTATCAAGGATAAAGTTATCTAAGATCATAAAGGGTTACAAAACCATATAAACACGTAATTAGTACATAGTACAACATAACAGTACAATATATTGCTACTTGAGAGTACAATGGGTCAAATGACCATGAGGCACATACAAAAAATTTTTCCAAAGCCATAGTGAAAACATTTGTACTGAGGAAAGAAAATTTCCACATGACCTATCTGGAGAAACATTCTGGATCAAACAACCAAAAATAGTCAAGCAGGTAAATACACACCTATATGGATAACAGGATGATATGTGTTCAATTGTATAGCGTCATTGCCATTAAGGTACAAATGGAAAACTTGCAATCCTATATAGTGAAGGAAATGAACACATATCATATCAAAGAACACAGGAACATGGGTGTGAGAAAAACCTCAATGTTTATACTTTGTTCTTTATAATGGTGTGAACATGTATATGTCTCAGTACCTTATGCACTTGAGAATTCTAGTGAGTAGATGATGAAAGCCTATTCCAGAACTGGAATCGGTAAATAATTGTAGGTGGAATCTAAATGAAAAGATGGTACAAGTGTTATCATGACACGTGGGCTATAACACAATGGACCGTGTGACAAAGAAGAAAGGAGAGAAAGAAGAGGAAGAAAATGGAACTACCTGTAACATTACGTGATAGTCACTGGTAAGTATCACTTGACAATTCAGGTGAAAAAGGATTCCTTTATTAAAGGGTTCTCAGTCGCCTCAGGATCATGAAATACTAGGGTAAATGATATGAGAATGGGTAAGAAGCACCACTAAAGGAAATATGAAATGCAGGACATCTATCTATAAACCCCTGAACTACATGATAGAAATAAAAAGAAGAAAAAAGAAAAAAAAGAAGAAAGAAGAACACATAGAATGCGGAAAGAGAATGGGTACAACTACCTGAGTTACTGCAGGGAGGCCCCTGGTTGGTATTGTGAGGGTTAGTGGAATTCCTTCACTGAAGGGTTCTCAGTTGCCTCAGGTTCGTGAAAAATGCTATAGACAAATAATGCCCGGAGAAAAGGGGTTCATATACAGCGAATAATGGTAATACAAGGTACATGTGTCACATGTAATAGTATATATATATATATTGTACTAAGCTCTACACCAGAAATAGAAAGTAGTCCCTCTGCCTTCTGTCTAGGTGCCCTGAGTTATGTCCTGTAAACTGTCACAGCGACCCAGACACACATGTGTAGTAGGGGAATATCCCTGCTGAGATGCCAGTGCTAGAGCACTCGTTTGCTGTGGAGTTGAACGCTATGTGAGCAGTTCTTACCTTCAATGAGCAGAAGTCTCTTTTTTCAGATTTCAATATCTCTGTGGGTATCTGGCAGAAATATGGAATACTCTTTACTGCTAAGACCCTGTACACCACTCCCACTAAAGGGGGCTTTACACGCTGCGACATCGCTAATGCGGAGTCGTTGGGGTCACGGAATTTGTGACGCACATCCGGCCGCATTAGCGATGTTGCTGCGTGTGACACCGATGAGCGATTTTGCATCGTTGCAAAAACGTGCAAAATCGCTCATCGGTGACATGGGTCTCCATTCTCGATTATCGTTACTGCAGCAGTAACGATGTAGTTCGTCGCTCCTGCGGCAGCACACATCACTCCGTGTGACACCGCAGAAACGAGGAACCTCTCCTTACCTGCCTCCCAGCCGCTATGAGGAAGGAAGGAGGTGGGCGGGATGTTCCGGCCACTCATCTCCGCCCCTCCGCTGCTATTGGGCGGTCGCTCAGTGACGTCGCTGTGACGCCGCACGGACCGCCCCCTTAGAAAGGAGGCGGTTCGCCGGTCACAGCGACGTCGCCGGGCAGGTAAGTATGTGTGACGGGTCTGGTCGGTGTTGTGCGGCATGGGCAGCGATTTACCCGTGTCGCGCAACAGATGGGGGCGGGTACCCACACTAGCGATATCGGGACCGATATCGCAGTGTGTAAAGTAGCCTTTAGTCACATGACCAAGACTGTATCTGTGTCCCTACAACACACTTGAGACAAATGTGTGTGTGAGCCTGCATTGTGGGGTATATATAATATATTATAGAGCTGGGAAGGATCATTCTAAGCAGTGAGCTGTTCCAGTATTTGTAGGAAAATACCCAGTAGAAGCATCAAACACAGCACCAATACCTCCCATCAGTATCCCACCACAGTGCCATGTAACCCATGCCCTACACTCCCATCTACACCAATACTATACAGGCACAAACTAGTATATCTGACTAAAAGCCCCCAAAATATGAAGAACGGCCTATAGTTGAGTGTGGATATAAAATCTATGTGAGCAGAGCTAGAATAGAAATCACTGATCGCATTGAAGTCATTCTGACCATAAATCACCATGATATCAAGGTGAGGAGTTGTGTGTTACTGCTGGGAGGAAAGGGTTAACAGTGGAATATTAAGGTGCATTTCTGTGTGCAGTGTTACTAGTCAATGTAACAATTCAGTATGAGCTGCTCTTGGTGCCGGGGGAGGGAGATGCTCTCCTGAGCAAGATAGATGGGGAATGAACATAATATCTATATAGTGTAAGGCAGGGGGTCTCAAACTCGGCTGGGTGTATGGGCCGCACAGAGGAAAAAAATAATTTGGGGGGCTGCATTCTTTGCAAGACAAAGTGACATTTTTATTGGTACCATATATGTATATATTTTTTTCACACACCTTTGGATGACTGATTTTCAACATTTTTCACTTGTTTATTATAACAAATGTGCACATTCTTTGGTTAAATCTAAAAAAAATAAATGTGATGTTAAAAAAAAGTCATGCCTTATTTTGGTTTTTTTTACATTTTATCCCTTTCTTTTAACTAATAGTGTTACAATTATGACGCTAGCGTTTTGTGAAGGGAATGCTTTGCCTACTTCCGTGACTATGGCCTTCCGGAACTGCTGCATTTTGGCTGACCTCTCCGCCTCGGGAATAAGAGACATAAAGTTCTCCTTGTAGCGTGGGTCTAACAGTGTTACCAACCAGTAATGATTGTCGGCCAAGATGTTCTTAACGCGAGGGTCACGAGACAGGCAGCTTACCATAAAGTCATCCATGTGCGCCAGACTCTTAACAGCCATCACTTCAGTATCCAGACCAACACGATGACTGAACATGCTGTCCTCCTCCTTCTCCTCCTCCTCCTCATCTACCCTGTCCTCTGGCCAGCCACGCTGAACTGAGCATATGACTGGTATGCATGTCATATCCTCAATTTGGCCGGAGAGTTGCTCCATGTCTTCATCTTCCTCCTCGTCATAGTCCTCCACTGCACGTTGCGATGAGACGAGGCTGGGCTATGTGTTATCACCCACACCCACTACTGTTTCTTGCTCCAACTCATCGTGTTCCGCCTGCAATGCATCATGTTTGGTTTTGAGCAGAGACCGTTTTAGAAGGCAGAGAAGCGGTATGGTGACGCTAATAATGGCGTCATCGCCGCTCACCATCTTGGTGGAGTCCTCAAAGTTTTGGAGGATGGTACATAGGTCGGACATCCATCTCCACTCCTCAGGTGTTATGTGTGGAGTTTGACCCATTTCCCGACGGCTTAGGTGATGCAGGTACTCAACAACTGCCCTCTTCTGCTCACATATCCTGATCAACATGTGCAGAGTTGAATTCCAACGCGTGGGGACATCACACACCAGTCTGTGAGCCGGAAGATGCAAATGACGCTGAAAGCCGGCAAGGCCGGCTGAAGCAGTAGGTGACTTTCGAAAATGTGCAGACAGGCGGCGAACTTTTACCAGCAGATGAGACAGCTCTGGGTATGACTTTAGAAACCGCTGAACCACGAGGTTGAGCACATGGGCCATGCATGGAACATGTGTCAGCTGGCCTCGCCTCAAAGCCGCCACTAGGTTCCGGCCATTGTCACACACAACCTTTCCTGGCTTTAGGTTCAGAGGTGTGAGCCAGTGATCTGCATGCTGTTTTAGAGCTGTCCACACCTCTTCTGCATTGTGGGATTTGTCACTTATGCAGATTAGCTGCAGCACAGCCTGTTGCCGCTTCGCCGAGGCAGTGCTGCAGTGCTTCCAGCTTGGGACTGGTGTGGAGGGTAAAGTGGATGAGGATGCGCAGGAGGAGGAGGAGGCTGAAGAGCATGACATTCCGGAGCTGTAGAGTGTGGGTGAAACCCTGACTGAGGTAGGGCCTGCAAACCTTGGTGTGGGAAGGACTTGTTCCGTTCCTCGCTCAAACTGGGTCCCAGCTGGGCTGGGCTGGGTAGGGCGTTGTGGGGGGTTTGTCTATCTCCGTTTGAGGTGAGTTTGTTTAAGTTAGCCTTTTCTTTGGCGTTTTTTGGAGCCCTGCGGGTTGGGGAGTTGGTATCGCCCAGTAAGGCGTTCCCCGGGGGCTTGGATTGGGGTGACATTGTCAGTGGAAAACGGAGTTGAATTTTGGATTAGGAAATCGAAAACTGATCAGAGAGGTGTGGGTAGACTAGTCCGTTTGGGGATGGTTGTGGCATCTGATATGTGCCCGTTCAAGTGTCTCGGGAATTTTCAACAGATCCGTCCGAAGGTGGATGGCCCCTTATTATGTCACGAGGATGGGTCCTTTTTATCGAGATACCAATTTGTGAGTGTTTTTAGGGCATGTTTGAAGTCGTTGGGGTTAGATCCGAAGTCTTTCGGATTGGGGCAGCGACGGAGGCCTCTATATGCGGCCTACCGGAGGAGACAGTTAAGCAGATTGGTAGGTGGAAGTCGCAGCGCTTTAAGTCGTATGTACGTCCCCAGGTGGTTGTTGGCAATTGAGGGGAAAAGGGGGGGGGTATTAGGGTAGCAATGGGGGGGGGAGAGTGTGTGTTTTTTGTCAATTTGGTTTGGTGAGGCAATAAAATGGTGTCGTCTGTACATTTTGTATTGCAGAAGCACCCCCCCTTCCTTCCCTGGTCTGGATCCTTGGCCACTCTTATGTGTATTGGGGAGCCCGACGAGCGGACGCGAGATGGAACGGGAGACAGCTAGGTTTTGAGAAGGACCTGGCTCTCGTGCGATGGCTCGGTGTTCGGGGGTTAGGGTGGAACAGGGTGTTGCAGGAGGTGCATAGATACGCCCGGTTGGACAGACCTCCTGACATCTTAGTGTTGCATGCCGGGGGGAATGATTTGGGTGGGCGTCCTTTTCGAATCTTGATAAAGGACATCAAACATGATTTGTTACGGTTATGGGTGTCGTTTCCAGGTCTAACGATAGTCTGGTCGGAGATAGTAGCGAGAAAGAGTTGGCAGAAAGCGCGGTCAGTTGACAGGTTGAACAAGGCGCGGGCGAAGGTTAATAGGGCGATCTCGAAGTTTGTTAGTCGGAACGGGGGTATAGCAATACGGCATGTTGAGTTGGAAAGGACGGAAGAGGAATTTTGGTTGGCTGACGGGGTACACCTTAATGCGGTGGGAACTGACTTATGGGCTCTTGGCTTGCAGGGAGGTATTGAGAGGGCCCTTTGGTTGCGGGGGGTCTCAGGCACTTGAAGGGTTTCAAGGTGCCTTCATTGTGGTGTTGTTTATTGGTGGGTCCTTGAAGTTGGTTTAAAATTGGTTCGGGGATTCATCCGGGTATGGATCCCCTCATTGGCAGAATTGATGGTCCCCTGGTGATTTTGGGGGGGAACCCCGACGGGGTATGTCGGGGCCCCTGGGGGTGTGGTTGGGGTTGACGGAGGATTAACCCTTACCATTTGGTGCTCCTGAGCCAGTGTGGGTAACGGCTGGGAGCAAGTTGAGGTTTTTTATTGCTCGGTTATGGGAATCACCAGGGTTTTGGTAGCTTCAAGGACCTTACCACATTGCAAATTTTATTGGTTATGTATTCTTGTTAATAAAATGGCTGCTATGGCCAAAATTATCCAAAGATAAATTTGTGTCTGTGTAATTACTTTTAAATAAGAAATGGGAATGGAGGTGTGGGGTATGAAAGGAAGACCGGAGTCAACAATTCCAGGGTCAAGCATGTTTATTTGCGTAAGCTTCGTTCCAGGGTAGAAAGGGTAAGAGTGCCTTTCAGAATTCGAAGTGGTCGGACTGTACGGACCACCAAGAACTGCAGGAGAGCTTGAACATCTTCCCATGGATTTGCGACATCCTCCCTCATCAGTTACGTAGGTAAGCAGGTTCTCAGCATTGCAGCCCATTTGTTGTCTTAAGTTAGTTAAGCGGGGTTAACTAACCTGTCAGTTCAGCCTCAGGTCTAAAGCAGAGGCCTGGACTCCACTCCTTACTCCTCACTCCACAACTCTCCTTAAAAACAACTGACTCCTTTTTCCTGCCCCGGGGTCTCCAGACCCCTAGGTGGGCGTTTCCTTCCGTCTGGTCCTGCCCACTGGTGTGCCTGTCTTTCCCTGGGGGAGGTGACTAGGATTTTCTGGTTGGCTTTGTGTGACTTAGGTGAGGGAAGTTGTTATGCGGGGGCCTATGTGTGACTACCTGCAGTGTCAGGGCGTCACATATGTATGTGTGTATGTCTGCTAAAGGAATCCGCACCGTCATATTTACAAACACAAAATTTTGCAGACACCTCATGTGACTCAGGGAACATCGTAGACTATGTTTTAACAGGAATATTTAACCCCGCGCTTTACAGTTACTCTCAAAAAACCTGCCTCCATTAAACTGAATGGAGGTGGGAGCTGCAAGTTATTAATAGCAGCTGTGATTGGTTGCTATAAGAACAAAGGACATTCATAGTATAAGAAGCTTATGTGTGAGATAATATGATGTCAGTGGGGAGACAGATAGAGAGAGACAGACACAGACTGAGAGACAAACAGACAGAGACAGATAGGCATAGACAGACAGGGAAAGAGACAGAGACAAACAGACAGAGGCAGACAGGGAAAGAGACAGACAGAGATAGACAGGGAAAAAAGGCAGACAGACAGAGACAGAGAAAGAGACAGAGGCAGATAGGGAAACAGACAGAGACAAACATACAGAGACAGGCAGGAGAAAAGGCAGACCGACAGGGAAAGAGACAGACAGGGGAAGAGACAGACAGAGAGAGACAGACAGATAGAGACAGACAAAGAAATACAGAGATAGACAGGGAAAGAGACAAACGGGGAATGAGTCAGACAGAGAGAGACAAAGAGAGACAGGCAGAGAGAGACAGGGAAAGAGACAGACAGGGGAAGAGAAAGACAGAGACAGACAAAGAAATACAGAGACAGACAGGGGAAGAGACAGACAGGGGAAGAGACAGACAGGGGAAGAGACAGACAGACAGGGAAAGAGACAGACCTGGAAAAGAGACAGACCTGGAAAAGAGACAGGCCTGGAAAAGAGACAGACAGACATAGAAACAGACAGCCACAAAGAGAGAGAGAGACAGACAGACACAGAGAGACAGACAGAGATAGAGAGACAGACAGACATGGATAGAGATAGAGACACACAGAGACAGACAGATGACAGAGACTGGGAGAGAGACAGACAGAAGCATAAATCCCTAACTAAAACTTAACATTTAATGATAGTTTTAAAAGGTAAAAAAACACAAATCATGTAAATAGAATGACTCTCTTCTGTGCATAGAGTCAACATTTTGTGTTTGTAAATATGACGGTGCGGATTCCTTTAGCAGACATACACACATACATATGTGACGCCCTGACACTGCAGGTAGTCACACATAGGCCCCCGCATAACAACTTCCCTCACCTAAGTCACACAAAGCCAACCAGAAAACCCTAGTCACCTCCCCCAGGGAAAGACAGGCACACCAGTGGGCAGGACCAGACGGAAGGAAACGCCCACCTAGGGGTCTGGAGACCCCGGGGCAGGAAAAAGGAGTCAGTTGTTTTTAAGGAGAGTTGTGGAGTGAGGAGTAAGGAGTGGAGTCCAGGCCTCTGCTTTAGACCTGAGGCTGAACTGACAGGTTAGTTAACCCCGCTTAACTAACTTAAGATAACAAATGGGCTGCAATGCTGAGAACCTGCTTACCTACGTAACTGATGAGGGAGGATGTCGCAAATCCATGGGAAGATGTTCAAGCTCTCCTGCAGTTCTTGGTGGCCCGTACAGTCCGACCACTTCGAATTCTGAAAGGCACTCTTACCCTTTCTACCCTGGAACGAAGCTTAGGCAAATAAACATGCTTGACCCTGGAATTGTTGACTCCGGTCTTCCTTTCATACCCCACACCTCCATTCCCATTTCTTATTTAAAAGTAATTACACAGACACAAATTTATCTTTGGATAATTTTGGCCATAGCAGCCATTTTATTAACAAGAATACATAACCAATAAAATTTGCAATGTGGTAAGGTCCTTGAAGCTACCAAAACCCTGGTGATTCCCATAACCGAGCAATAAAAAACCTCAACTTGCTCCCAGCCGTTACCCACACTGGCTCAGGAGCACCAAATGGTAAGGGTTAATCCTCCGTCAACCCCAACCACACCCCCAGGGGCCCCGACATACCCCGTCGGGGTTCCCCCCCAAAATCACCAGGGGACCATCAATTCTGCCAATGAGGGGATCCATACCCGGATGAATCCCCGAACCAATTTTAAACCAACTTCAAGGACCCACCAATAAACAACACCACAACGAAGGCACCTTGAAACCCTTCAAGTGCCTGAGACCCCCTGCAACCAAAGGGCCCTCTCAATACCTCCCTGCAAGCCAAGAGCCCATAAGTCAGTTCCCACCGCATTAAGGTGTACCCCGTCAGCCAACCAAAATTCCTCTTCCGTCCTTTCCAACTCAACATGCCGTATTGCTATACCCCCGTTCCGACTAACAAACTTTGAGATCGCCCTATTAACCTTCGCCCGCGCCTTGTTCAACCTGTCAACTGACCGCGCTTTCTGCCAACTCTTTCTCGCTACTATCTCCGACCAGACTATCGTTAGACCTGGAAACGACACCCATAACCGTAACAAATCATGTTTGATGTCCTTTATCAAGATTCGAAAAGGACGCCCACCCAAATCATTCCCCCCGGCATGCAACACTAACATGTCAGGAGGTCTGTCCAACCGGGCGTATCTATGCACCTCCTGCAACACCCTGTTCCACCCTAACCCCCGAACACCGAGCCATCGCACGAGAGCCAGGTCCTTCTCAAAACCTAGCTGTCTCCCGTTCCATCTCGCGTCCGCTCGTCGGGCTCCCCAATACACATAAGAGTGGCCAAGGATCCAGACCAGGGAAGGAAGAGGGGGTGCTTCTGCAATACAAAATGTACAGACGACACCATTTTATTGCCTCACCAAACCAAATTGACAAAAAACACACACTCTCACCCCCCCCATTGCTACCCTAATACCCCCCCTTTTCCCCTCAATTGCCAACAACCACCTGGGGACGTACATACGACTTAAAGCGCTGCGACTTCCACCTACCAATCTGCTTAACTGTCTCCTCCGGTAGGCCGCATATAGAGGCCTCCGTCGCTGCCCCAATCCGAAAGACTTCGGATCTAACCCCAACGACTTCAAACATGCCCTAAAAACACTCACAAATTGGTATCTCGATAAAAAGGACCCATCCTCGTGACATAATAAGGGGCCATCCACCTTCGGACGGATCTGTTGAAAATTCCCGAGACACTTGAACGGGCACATATCAGATGCCACAACCATCCCCAAACGGACTAGTCTACCCACACCTCTCTGATCAGTTTTCGATTTCCTAATCCAAAATTCAACTCCGTTTTCCACTGACATAATGTCACCCCAATCCAAGCCCCCGGGGAACGCCTTACTGGGCGATACCAACTCCCCAACCCGCAGGGCTCCAAAAAACGCCAAAGAAAGGCTAACTTAAACAAACTCACCTCAAACGGAGATAGACAAACCCCCCACAACGCCCTACCCAGCCGGGTAGGGACCCAGCCCAGCCCAGCTGGGACCCAGTTTGAGCGAGGAACGGAACAAGTCCTTCCCACACCAAGGTTTGCAGGCCCTACCTCAGTCAGGGTTTCACCCACACTCTACAGCTCCGGAATGTCATGCTCTTCAGCCTCCTCCTCCTCCTGCGCATCCTCATCCACTTTACCCTCCACACCAGTCCCAAGCTGGAAGCACTGCAGCACTGCCTCGGCGAAGCGGCAACAGACTGTGCTGCAGCTAATCTGCATAGGTGACAAACCCCACAATGCAGAAGAGGTGTGGACAGCTCTAAAACAGCATGCAGATCACTGGCTCACACCTCTGAACCTAAAGCCAGGAAAGGTTGTGTGTGACAATGGCCGGAACCTGGTGGCGGCTTTGAGGCGAGGCCAGCTGACACATGTTCCATGCATGGCCCATGTGCTCAACCTCGTGGTTCAGCGGTTTCTAAAGTCATACCCAGAGCTGTCTGATCTGCTGGTAAAAGTTCGCTGCCTGTCTGCACATTTTCGAAAGTCACCTACTGCTTCAGCCGGCCTTGCCGGCTTTCAGCGTTGTTTGCATCTTCCGGCTCACAGACTGGTGTGTGATGTCCCCACGCGTTGGAATTCAACTCTGCACATGTTGATCAGGATATGTGAGCAGAAGAGGGCAGTTGTTGAGTACCTGCATCACCTAAGCCGTCGGGAAATGGGTCAAACTCCACACATAACACCTGAGGAGTGGAGATGGATGTCCGACCTATGTACCATCCTCCAAAACTTTGAGGACTCCACCAAGATGGTGAGCGGCGATGACGCCATTATTAGCGTCACCATACCGCTTCTCTGCCTTCTAAAACGGTCTCTGCTCAAAACCAAACATGATGCATTGCAGGCGGAACACGATGAGTTGGAGCAAGAAACAGTAGTGGGTGTGGGTGATAACACACAGTACAGCCTCGTCTCATCACAACGTGCAGTGGAGGACTATGACGAGGAGGAGGATGAAGACATGGAGCAACTCTCCGGCCAAATTGAGGATATGACATGCATACCAATCATATGCTCAGTTCAGCGTGGCTGGCCAGAGGACAGGGTAGATGATGAGGAGGAGGAGGAGGAGGAGGAGGAGGAGAAGGAGGAGGACAGCATGTTCAGTCATCGTGTTGGTCTGGATACTGAAGTGATGGCTGTTAAGAGTCTGGCGCACATGGATGACTTTATGGTAAGCTGCCTGTCTCGTGACCCTCGCGTTAAGAACATCTTGGCCGACAATCATTACTGGTTGGTAACACTGTTAGACCCACGCTACAAGGAGAACTTTATGTCTCTTATTCCCGAGGCGGAGAGGTCAGCCAAAATGCAGCAGTTCCGGAAGGCCATAGTCACGGAAGTAGGCAAAGCATTCCCTTCACAAAACGCTATTTGTTATAATAAACAAGTGAAAAATGTTGAAAATCAGTCATCCAAAGGTGTGTGAAAAAAATATATATATATGGTACCAATAAAAATGTCACTTTGTCCTGCAAAGAATGCAGCCCCCCAAATTATTTTTTTCCTCTGTGCGGCCCATACACCCAGCCGAGTTTGAGACCCCCTGCCTTACACTATATAGATATCATGTTCATTCCCCATCTATCTTGCTCAGGAGAGCATCTCCCTCCCCCGGCACCAAGAGCAGCTCATATTGAATTGTTACATTGACTAGTAACACTGCACACAGAAATGCACCTTAATATTCCACTGTTAACCCTTTCCTCCCAGCAGTAACACACAACTCCTCACCTTGATATCATGGTGATTTATGGTCAGAATGACTTCAATGCGATCAGTGATTTCTATTCTAGCTCTGCTCACATAGATTTTATATCCACACTCAACTATAGGCCATTCTTCATATTTTGGGGGCTTTTAGTCAGATATACTAGTTTGTGCCTGTATAGTATTGGTGTAGATGGGAGTGTAGGGCATGGGTTACATGGCACTGTGGTGGGATACTGATGGGAGGTATTGGTACTGTGTTTGATGCTTCTACTGGGTATTTTCCTACAAATACTGGAACAGCTCACTGCTTAGAATGATCCTTCCCAGCTCTATAATATATTATATATACCCCACAATGCAGGCTCACACACACATTTGTCTCAAGTGTGTTGTAGGGACACAGATACAGTCTTGGTCATGTGACTAAAGGCTACTTTACACACTGCGATATCGGTCCCGATATCGCTAGTGTGGGTACCCGCCCCATCTGTTGCGCGACACGGGCAAATCGCTGCCCATGCCGCACAACACCGACCAGACCCGTCACACATACTTACCTGACCGGCGACGTCGCTGTGACCGGCGAACCGCCTCCTTTCTAAGGGGGCGGTCCGTGCGGCGTCACAGCGACGTCACTGAGCGACCGCCCAATAGCAGCGGAGGGGCGGAGATGAGTGGCCGGAACATCCCGCCCACCTCCTTCCTTCCTCATAGCGGCTGGGAGGCAGGTAAGGAGAGGTTCCTCGTTTCTGCGGTGTCACACGGAGTGATGTGTGCTGCCGCAGGAGCGACGAACTACATCGTTACTGCTGCAGTAACGATAATCGAGAATGGAGACCCATGTCACCGATGAGCGATTTTGCACGTTTTTGCAACGATGCAAAATCGCTCATCGGTGTCACACGCAGCAACATCGCTAATGCGGCCGGATGTGCGTCACAAATTCCGTGACCCCAACGACTCCGCATTAGCGATGTCGCAGCGTGTAAAGCCCCCTTTAGTGGGAGTGGTGTACAGGGTCTTAGCAGTAAAGAGTATTCCATATTTCTGCCAGATACCCACAGAGATATTGAAATCTGAAAAAAGAGACTTCTGCTCATTGAAGGTAAGAACTGCTCACATAGCGTTCAACTCCACAGCAAACGAGTGCTCTAGCACTGGCATCTCAGCAGGGATATTCCCCTACTACACATGTGTGTCTGGGTCGCTGTGACAGTTTACAGGACATAACTCAAGGCACCTAGATAGAAGGCAGAGGTACTGGGATTGGTTGGTTTTTGGTGACGGAGGTGCAGGGGCTGGCGCCCATGTGCAGTGCTGGCTAAGGTATATTGATGATATTTTGATTTTTTGGCAGGGCACTGTGGAGCAGCTCGAGACATTTATGGAGGAACTTAATAACAACACCTTTAACATCAGATTGACGCATAAGCATAGCAGCAGTTGCGTTGACTTCCTGGATATTAAAATTTCATTCGGTTCTGAGCGAATTGTTCAGACCGACGTCCATAGGAAGGAAACATCAGTCAACGCACTGCTGCATGCTTCTTCTGCTCATACCCCCTCCACCATCCGGGCCGTACCGACTGGCCAGTTCCTCAGGATGAAGCAAATTTGTTCGTCAGACACTGCTTTTGAACAACAGTCTGCCGACCTCCAGCGCCATAGGGGTGGCAAAGGCGGTCTTCCCCCGGTCTTCCTCAGCAACGGACACTAGCCAATAGTGACTAGTGAGATCAAGGGTAGAAAAATAATTTGCAGTTCTCAATGCAGCTAGCGATTCCTCAATACGGGGGAGTGGTGCTGTCCTTCTTCTTTAACAGGACCAACGGAGCTGCCCAAAGGCTACAACTGTCACGGATAACCCCAGCCGCCTTCATGTTGCTCAACATGTCCTTGGTACACTGGTAATGTGAAGGTGGTATTGGCTTATAGCTCTCTTTGATGGGTGGGTGTGCACCTGTGGGGATGTAGTGTTGGACCCCTTTTATTCCCCCAAAATCTAGCGGATGTTTGCTGAAGACTTGCTCGCTCGTATTCTTGCACTACCCTGTGGACCCGCTTCTTGTGATGTGAAGGTGTGGAGTCAGTGCCTACGTGTAATTCCTTACACCACTCCTCTGGCTGACTTGGTGAGCAGTCACTGACTGGGTGGGGTGCAGTAATAGTGGATGCTGCTACTTGGATAGCATGTGTATCTACTGTGAACAGCTTATCAATGGTGGCAAGTCGGAGCAGCTTAACCTCCTGCTCTCCGCAGTTTAACACTCTCACGGGCACTCTTCCCTTCCGCACTAATGAATAAAACTATGATGTAAATATCATATAGATACCCCACAATTGTAAATAAAGGTAGGTTATGGGAAAAGGGGGAACAGGGAAAGAGGAAAATAGTGTAATAAAGTATACCTTCTGGGGGTGAGAGGAAATGGCAGCACAGCCAGTGGAGGTGAAGCAAAAGGAAGCCTGCAACTAAAGAGTTGAGAGCGTTATCACATGGTGACTGAGCCTGATTGTAAAGGGAGCATAGAGTGGAGCATACTCTGGGCACGTTAGAACCCAAGTTCTTAAACCATGAATATGGACCCCTTTTATTCTCCCAAAGTCTAGCGGATGTTTGCTGAAGACTTGCTCGTATTCTTGCACTACCCTGTGGACCCGCTTCTTGTGATGTGAAGGTGTGGAGTCAGTGCCTACGTGTAATTCCTTACACCACTCCTCTGGTTGACTTGGTGAGCTGTCACTGAATGGGTGTGGTGAAGTAACGGTGGATGCTGTGGCTTGGATATCATATTAAATATAGGGACCCCCATACAGTAGTATGAGAAATTTTTTTGTATTCAATGATCGGTATTACCTTCAGGGGCGCGGCACGTGGACGTGCGTTCCATTAGCCTCACTGCATTCCACTCCCATACAGGAAGTGGGCGCAGCTATTACTACGGTCGCACATAAAAGAACCCACAGCCACCACTGCACACAGCTGACTCCACCACTGGAAACCCACTTCTACACCAACGCAGGTAAGACAGGATCGGCACCTCTATGCTCCCGTTACAATCAGGCTCAGTCACCATGTGATAATGCTCTCAACAATTTAGTTGCAGGCTTCCCCTTGCTTCACCTCCACTGGCTGTGCTGCCATTTCCTCTCCCCCCTGGAAGGTATACTTTATTACACTATTTTCCTGTTTCCCTCTTCTCCCTTTTCCCATAACCTACCTTTATCTGCATTTGTGGGGTATCTATATACTATTTATATCACAGTTTTATTCATTAATACGGAAGGGAAGAGTGCGCGTGAGAGTGTTGAACTGCGGAGAGCAAGAGGTTAAGCTGCCCCGATTTGCCACCATTGATAAGCTGTTCACAGTAGATACACATGCTATCCAAGCAGCAGCAGCATCCACCATTACTGCACCCCACCCAGTCAGTGACAGCTCACCAAGTCAGCCAGAGGAGTGGTGTCAGGAATTACACGTAGGCACTGACTACACACCTTCACATCACAAGAAAGGGGTGCAAGTGTGACGCCCTGGACTAGCCAGTTAGTCACAGACATAACACACACACACACCCCCTTTCCCGGACAGTTACACTAGTCAGACACAAAACCGTTGTTGCCTCCCTCCAGGGGCTGATGTCCACACCAGGTGGGGCGGTGCCAGGCGGTTGGCCCCACCCACCAAGGAGTTCACAGGCCTGGAGGTGGGAAAACCAGTTAGTTAGTTGAAGTTCAGTTAAGAGTTGAACCGTGGAGGTAGTGAGTTCAGGGAACAGCCCAGTTTTGGGTAGGAGTGCAAAACTGCTAGTGTCTGGGTCAGATCCCAGGCACTATGGGGAGATAAGGTATGCACACCAGTGACTATGTAAGGGGAATACATGAAATAGCAGAAACTGCTGTGTGAATACTGACTTGAAAAATTCAATAGCTATATGCAAGAGTGAATATGTGAAAAATGGAATCTGCATTACTGCCATGAACATATGAATCAAGAGAAATTTAGCTACTGAATTGATCAATGCAATAGAGCCCCAACACTACGCCAAAGTATTTCTCTACGTTGGGGTCCCTAGCTTGTGTGTGTCCTCTCATGCAGTTAAAAAACCTACCGTGTATGGGAAGCTGAGACCCAGGCTATTTATGCGTATGATATGGATTGGCAATAGGTGTGGTTGGGGAGGGTTCACAAACGAAAAAATACTAACAAATAGGAATAACGTTTGGAACACCATTCTAAGTCCGAACTGGGTGCAAAAACCTAAAAAAACATCACTATGGGGAGATAAGGTATGCACACCAGTGACTATGTAAGGGGAATACATGAAATAGCAGAAACTGCTGTGTGAATACTGACTTGAAAAATCCAATAGCATTAATTCACATAATCCTAGTGACTGCGCACACAACATGGCCAAACAAAAGCAAAAGACAGTACCTAGCCTATCAATCCAATGGAAACTCATAGGTAACACAGTACATTGGACTAGGCAATTACATGCAGCCATACAAAGCCCATGGGTCTTGCCCCAGAGTCGAACCCACAAACTCTCGTAGCCAGGGCAAAGAGCCTACCACTACACCAACACAGAGAAGTAGGTGAATGACTCTACATTAATTCACATAATCCTAGTGACTACGCACACAACATGGCCAAACAAATGCAAAAGACATTATCTGGCCTATCAATCCAATGGAAACTCATAGGCAACACAGTCCATTAGACTAGGCACTTACATGCAGCCATGTAAAGTTCATGGGCATTGCCTCAGAGTCGAACCCACAACCTCTTGGAGAACAAGCAAAGAGCCTACCACTAAACCAACTCAGAGAAGTTGGAAACCGACTCTACATTAATTAACATAATCCTAGTGACTGCGCACACAACATGGCCAAACAAAAGCAAAAGACAGTACGTGGCCTATCAATCCAACGGAAACTCATAGGTAACACAGTACATTGGACTAGGCAATTACATGCAGCCATACAAAGCTCATGGGCCTTGCCCCAGAGTCAAACCCACAACCTCTCATAGCCAAGGCAAAGAGCCTACCAATACACCAACACAGAGAAGTGGAAAACCATTTCTACATTAATTCACATAATCCTAGTGACTGCGCACACAACATGGCCAAACAAAAGCAAAAGACAGTACCTGGCCTATCAATCCAATGGAAACTCATAGGCAACACAGTCCATTGGACTAGACAATTACATGGAGACATACAAAGTCCATGGGCCTTGCCTCAGAGTCAAACCCACAACTTCTCGCAGCCAAGCAAAAAGCCTCCCACTACACTAACACAGAGAAGTGGGAAACTGATTCTACATTAATTCACATAATCCTACCGACTGCGCACACAACATGGCCAAACAAAAGACAATACCTGGCCTATTCATTCAATGAAAACTCATAGACAACACAGTCCATTGGACTAGGCAATTACATGCAGCCATACAAAGTCCATGGGCTTTGCCTCAAAGTCAAACCCACAACTTCTTGTAACCCAAGGAAAGAGCCTACCACTACACCAACACAGAGAAGAGAATGACTCTACATTAATTCACATAATCCTAGTGACTGCGCACACAACATGACCAAACGAAAACAAAAGACAGTCCCTGGCCTATCAATCCAATGGAAACTCATAGACAACATAGTCCAATGGACTACGCAATTACATGCAGCCATACAAAGTCCATGGGCCTTGCCTCAGAGTCATACCCACAATCTCTGGCAGAACAAGCAAAGAGCCTACAACTTCACCAACACAAAGAAGTAGGAAGCTGCGTCTACATTAATTCACATAATCCTAGTGACTGCGCACACAACATGGCCAAACAAAAGCAAAAGACAGTACCTGGCCTATCAATCCAATGGGAACTCATAGGCAACACAGTTAATTGAACTAGGCAATTACATGCAGCCATACAAACTCCATGGGCCTTGCCTCAGAGTCAAACCCACAACCTCTTGCAGCTAAGCAAAGAGCCTTCCACTACAGCAACACAGAGAACTGGGAAACTGATTCTACATTAATTCACATAATCCTACCGACTGCGCACACAACATAACCAAACAAAAGATAATACCTGGCCAATCAATCCAATGGAAACTCATAGGCAACACAGTCCATTGGACTAGGCAATTACACGCAGCCATATAAAGTCCATGGGCTTTGCCTCAGAGTCAAACCCACAATTTCTCGCAGCCCAAGCAAAGAGCCTACCACTACACCAAGACAGAGAAGTTGGAAACTGAGTTTACATTAGTTCACATAATCCTAGTGACTGCGCACACAACATGGCCAAACAAAAGCAAAAGACAGTACCTGGCCTATCAATCCAATGGGAACTCATAGGCAAAACAGTTAATTGAAATAGGCAATTACATGCAGCCATACAAACTCCAGGGGCCTTGCCTCAGAGTCGAACCCACAACCTCTTGCAGCTTAAGCAAAGAGACTACCACTACACCAACACAGAGAAGTAGGTGAATGACTCTACATTAATTCACATAATCCTAGTGACTGCGCACACAACATTGCCAAACAAAAGAAAAAGACAGTACCTGGCCTATCAATCCAATAGAAACTCATAGGCAAAGCAATCAATTGGACTAGGCAATTACATGCAGCCATACAAAGTCCATGGGCCTTGCCTCAAAGTCGAACTCACAACCTCTCGCAGCTCAAGCAAAGAGCCTACCACTACACCAACACAGAGAAATGTAAACCTGACTCTACATTATTTCACATAATCCTAGTGACTGCGCACACAACATGGCCAAACGAAAACAAAAGACAGTAACTGGCCTATCAATCCAATAGAAACTCATAGGCAACACAGTCCATTGGACTAAGCAATTACATGCAGCCATTCAAAGTCCATGAGCCTTGCATTAGAGTCGAACCCACAACCTCTCGCAGCCCAAGCAAAGAGCCTACCACTACACCAACACAGAGAAGTGGGAAACTGACTCTACATTAATTCCCATAACCCTAGTGACTGCGCACACAACATGGTCAAACAAAAGCAAAAGGCAGTACATGGCCTATCAATCCAATGGAAACTCATAGGCAACATAGTCCATTGGACTAGGCAATTACATGCAGCCATACAAAGTCCATGGGCCTTGCCTCAGAGTCAAACCCACAACCTCTGGCAGAACAAGCAAAGAGCCTACAACTACAAAAACACAAAGAAGTAGGAAGCTGCGTCTACATTAATTCACATAATCCTAGTGACTGCGCACACAACATGGCCAAACAAAAGCAAAAGACATTACCTAGCCTATCAAGCCAATGGAAACTCATAGGCAACACAGTCAATTGAACTAGGCGATTACATGCAGCCATACAAACTCCATGGGCCTTGCCTCAGAGTCGAACCCACAATTTCTCGCAGCCCAAGCAAAGAGCCTACCACTACACCAACACAGAGAAGTTGGAATCTGAGTTTACATTAGTTCACATAATCCTAGTGACTGCGCACACAACATGGCCAAACAAAAGCAAAAGACAGTACCTGGCCTATCAATCCGATGGGAACTCATAGGCAACACAGTCAATTGAACTAGGCGATTACATGCAGCCATACAAACTCCATGGGCCTTGCCTCAGAGTCGAACCCACAACCTCTCGCAGCTTAAGCAAAGAGACTACCACTACACCAACACAGAGAATTAGGTGAATGACTCTACATTAATTCACATAATCCTAGTGACTGCGCACACAACATGGCCAAACAAAAGCAAAAGACAGTACCTGGCCTATTAATCCAATGGAAACTCATAGGCAACGCAATCCTTTGGACTAGGCAATAACATGCAGCCATACAAAGTCCATGGGCCTTGCCTCAGAGTCAAAACCACTACCTCTCAAAGCCCAAGCAAAGAGCCTACCACTACACCAACACAGAGAAGTGCGAAATTGACTCAACATAAATTCACATAATCCTAGTGACTGCGCACACAACATGGCCAAACAAAAGCAATAGACAGTCCCTGGCCTATCAATCCAATGGAAACTCATAGACAACATAGTCCATTGGACTAGGCAATTACATGCAGCCATACAAAGTCCATGGGCCTTGCCTCAGAGTCGAACTCACAACCACTCGCAGCCCAAGAAAAAAGCCTACCACTACATCAACACAGAGAAGTGTGAAACTGACTCTACATTAATTCACATAATCCTAGTGACTGCGCACACAACATGGCCAAACAAAAGCAAAAGACAGTACCTGGCCTATCATACCAATTGAAACTCATAGGTAACATAGTCCATTGGACTAGGCAATAACATGCAGCCATACAAAGTCCATGGGCCTTGCCTCAAAGTTGAACTCACAACCTCTCGCAGCTCTAGCAAAGAGCCTACAACTACACCAACACAGAGAAATGTGAACCTGACTCTACATTAATTCACATAATCCTAGTGACTGCGCACACAACATGGCCAAACAAAAGCAAAAGACAGTACCTGGCCTATAAATCCAATAGAAACTCATAGGCAACACAGTCCATTGGACTAGACAATTACATGGAGACATACAAAGTCCATGGGCCTTGCCTCAGAGTCAAACCCACAACCTCTCGCAGCCAAGCAAAGAGCCTACCACTACACCAACACAGAGAAGTGGGAAACTGATTCTACATTAATTCACATAATCCTACCGACTGCGCACACAACATGGCCAAACAAAAGAAAATACCTGGCCTATCAATCCAATGGAAACTCATAGGCAACACAGTCCATTAGACTAGGCAAATACATGCAGCCATACAAAGCCCATGGGCCTTGCCCCAGAGTCGAACCCACAACCTCTTGTAGCCCAAGCAAAGAGCCTACAAATACACCAACACAGAGAAGTGGAAAACTGATTCTACATTAATTCACATAATCCTAGTGACTGCGCACACAACATGGCCAAACAAAAGCAAAAGACATTACCTGGCCTATAAATCCAATAGAAACTCATAGGCAAAGCAATCAATTGGACTAGGCAATTAAATGCAGCCATACAAAGTCCATGGGCCTTGCCTCAGAGTCGAACCCACAACCTCTTGTAGCCCAAGCAAAGAGCCTACCACTACACCAACACAGAGAAGTTGGTACAGAGTTTACATTAGTTCACATAATCCTAGTGACTGTGCACACAACATGGCCAAACAAAAGCAAAAGACAGTACCTGGCCTATCAATCCAATGGGAACTCATAGGCAACACAGGTAATTGAACTAGGCAATTACATGCAGCCATACAAACTCCATGGGCCTTGCCTCAGAGTCAAACCCACAACCTCTTGCAGCTAAGCAAAGAGCCTTCCACTACAGCAACACAGAGAACTGGGAAACTGGTTCTACATTAATTCACATAATCCTACCGACTGCGCACACAACATAACCAAACAAAAGATAATACCTGGCCAATCAATCCAATGGAAACTCATAGGCAACACAGTCCATTGGACTAGGCAATTACACGCAGCCATATAAAGTCCATGGGCTTTGCCTCAGAGTCAAACCCACAATTTCTCGCAGCCCAAGCAAAGAGCCTACCACTACACCAAGACAGAGAAGTTGGAAACTGAGTTTACATTAGTTCACATAATCCTAGTGACTGCGCACACAACATGGCCAAACAAAAGCAAAAGACAGTACCTGGCCTATCAATCCAATGGGAACTCATAGGCAAAACAGTTAATTGAAATAGGCAATTACATGCAGCCATACAAACTCCAGGGGCCTTGCCTCAGAGTCGAACCCACAACCTCTTGCAGCTTAAGCAAAGAGACTACCACTACACCAACACAGAGAAGTAGGTAAATGACTCTACATTAATTCACATAATCCTAGTGACTGCGCACACAACATTGCCAAACAAAAGAAAAAGACAGTACCTGGCCTATCAATCCAATAGAAACTCATAGGCAAAGCAATCAATTGGACTAGGCAATTACATGCAGCCATACAAAGTCCATGGGCCTTGCCTCAAAGTCGAACTCACAACCTCTCGCAGCTCAAGCAAAGAGCCTACCACTACACCAACACAGAGAAATGTAAACCTGACTCTACATTATTTCACATAATCCTAGTGACTGTGCACACAACATGGCCAAACGAAAACAAAAGACAGTAACTGGCCTATCAATCCAATAGAAACTCATAGGCAACACAGTCCATTGGACTAAGCAATTACATGCAGCCATTCAAAGTCCATGAGCCTTGCATTAGAGTCGAACCCACAACCTCTCGCAGCCCAAGCAAAGAGCCTACCACTACACCAACACAGAGAAGTGGGAAACTGACTCTACATTAATTCCCATAACCCTAGTGACTGCGCACACAACATGGTCAAACAAAAGCAAAAGGCAGTACCTGGCCTATCAATCCAATGGAAACTCATAGGCAACATAGTCCATTGGACTAGGCAATTACATGCAGCCATACAAAGTCCATGGGCCTTGCCTCAGAGTCAAACCCACAACCTCTGGCAGAACAAGCAAAGAGCCTACAACTACAAAAACACAAAGAAGTAGGAAGCTGCGTCTACATTAATTCACATAATCCTAGTGACTGCGCACACAACATGGCCAAACAAAAGCAGAAGACATTACCTAGCCTATCAAGCCAATGGAAACTCATAGGCAACACAGTCAATTGAACTAGGCGATTACATGCAGCCATACAAACTCCATGGGCCTTGCCTCAGAGTCGAACCCACAATTTCTCGCAGCCCAAGCAAAGAGCCTACCACTACACCAACACAGAGAAGTTGGAATCTGAGTTTACATTAGTTCACATAATCCTAGTGACTGCGCACACAACATGGCCAAACAAAAGCAAAAGACAGTACCTGGCCTATCAATCCGATGGGAACTCATAGGCAACACAGTCAATTGAACTAGGCGATTACATGCAGCCATACAAACTCCATGGGCCTTGCCTCAGAGTCGAACCCACAACCTCTCGCAGCTTAAGCAAAGAGACTACCACTACACCAACACAGAGAATTAGGTGAATGACTCTACATTAATTCACATAATCCTAGTGACTGCGCACACAACATGGCCAAACAAAAGCAAAAGACAGTACCTGGCCTATTAATCCAATGGAAACTCATAGGCAACGCAATCCTTTGGACTAGGCAATAACATGCAGCCATACAAAGTCCATGGGCCTTGCCTCAGAGTCAAAACCACAACCTCTCAAAGCCCAAGCAAAGAGCCTACCACTACACCAACACAGAGAAGTGCGAAATTGACTCAACATAAATTCACATAATCCTAGTGACTGCGCACACAACATGGCCAAACAAAAGCAATAGACAGTCCCTGGCCTATCAATCCAATGGAAACTCATAGACAACATAGTCCATTGGACTAGGCAATTACATGCAGCCATACAAAGTCCATGGGCCTTGCCTCAGAGTCGAACTCACAACCACTCGCAGCCCAAGAAAAAAGCCTACCACTACATCAACACAGAGAAGTGTGAAACTGACTCTACATTAATTCACATAATCCTAGTGACTGCGCACACAACATGGCCAAACAAAAGCAAAAGACTACCTGGCCTATCATTCCAATTGAACCTCATAGGTAACATAGTCCATTGGACTAGGCAATAACATGCAGCCATACAAAGTCCATGGGCCTTGCCTCAAAGTTGAACTCACAACCTCTCGCAGCTCTAGCAAAGAGCCTACAACTACACCAACACAGAGAAATGTGAACCTGACTCTACATTAATTCACATAATCCTAGTGACTGCGCACACAACATGGCCAAACAAAAGCAAAAGACAGTACCTGGCCTATAAATCCAATAGAAACTCATAGGCAACACAGTCCATTGGACTAGACAATTACATGGAGACATACAAAGTCCATGGGCCTTGCCTCAGAGTCAAACCCACAACCTCTCGCAGCCAAGCAAAGAGCCTACCACTACACCAACACAGAGAAGTAGGAAACTGATTCTACATTAATTCACATAATCCTACCGACTGCGCACACAACATGGCCAAACAAAAGAAAATACCTGGCCTATCAATCCAATGGAAACTCATAGGCAACACAGTCCATTAGACTAGGCAAATACATGCAGCCATACAAAGCCCATGGGCCTTGCCCCAGAGTCGAACCCACAACCTCTTGTAGCCCAAGCAAAGAGCCTACAAATACACCAACACAGAGAAGTGGAAAACTGATTCTACATTAATTCACATAATCCTAGTGACTGCGCACACAACATGGCCAAACAAAAGCAAAAGACATTACCTGGCCTATAAATCCAATAGAAACTCATAGGCAAAGCAATCAATTGGACTAGGCAATTACATGCAGCCATACAAAGTCCATGGGCCTTGCCTCAGAGTCGAACCCACAACCTCTTGTAGCCCAAGCAAAGAGCCTACCACTACACCAACACAGAGAAGTTGGTACAGAGTTTACATTAGTTCACATAATCCTAGTGACTGTGCACACAACATGGCCAAACAAAAGCAAAAGACAGTCCCTGGCCTATCAATCCAATGGAAACTCATATACAACATAGTCCATTGGACTAGGCAATTACATGCAGCCATACAAAGTCCATGGGCTTTGCCTCAGAGTCAAACCCACAACCTCTGGCAGAACAAGCAAAGAGCTTACAACTACACCAACACAAAAAAGTAGGAAGCTGCGTCTACATTAATTTACATATTCCTAGCGACTGCGCACACAACATGGCCAAACAAAAGCAAAAGACATTACCTGGCCTATCAAGCCAATGGAAACTCATAGGCAACACAGTCCATTGGACTAAACAATTACATGCAGCCATACAAAGTCCATGGGCTTTGCCTCAGAGTCAAACCCACAATTTCTCGCATCCCAAGCAAAGAGCCTACCACTACAACAACACAGACAAGTTGGAAACTGAGTTTACATTAGTTCACATAATCCTAGTGACTGTGCACACAACATGGCGAAACAAATGCAAAAGACATTATCTGGCCTATCAATCCAATGGAAACTCATAGGCAACACAGTCCATTAGACTAGGCAAATACATGCAGCCATACAAAGTTCATGGGCCTTGCCTCAGAGTCGAACCCCCAACCTCTTGGAGAACAAGCAAAGAGCCTACCACTAAACCAACACAGAGAAGTTGGAAACTGATTCTACATTAATTCACATAATCCTACCGACTGCGCACACAACATGGCTAAACAAAAGCAAAAGACAGTACCTGGCTTATCAATCCAATGGAAACTCATAGGCAACACAGTCCATTGGACTAGGCAATAACATGCAGCCATAAAAAGTCCATGGGCCTTGCCTCAGAGTCAAACCCACAACCTCTCGCAGCTCAAGCAAAGAGCCTACCACTACACCAACACAGAGAAATGTGAACCTGCCTCTACATTAATTCACATAATCCTAGTGAGTGCGCACACAACATGGCCAAACGAAAACAAAAGACAGTACCTGGCCTATCAATCCAATGGAAACTCATAGGCAACACAGTCCATTGGACTAGGCAATTACATGCAGCCATAAAAAGTCCATGGGCCTTGCTTCAGAGTCAAACCCACAACCTCTCGCAGCCCAAGCAAAGAGCCTACCACTACACCAACACAGAGAAATGTGAAACTGACTCTACATTAATTCACATAATCCTAGTGACTGCGCACACAACATGGCCAAACGAAAGCAAAAGTCAATACCTGGCCTATCAATCCAATGGAAACTCATAGGCAACAAAGTCCATTGGACTAGGCAATTACATGCAGCCATAAAAAGTCCATGGGCCTTGCCTCAGAGTCAAACCCACAACCTCTCAAAGCCCAAGCAAAGAGCCTACCACTACACCAACAAAGAGAAATGTGAAACTGACTCTACATTAATTCACATATTCCTAGTGACTGCGCACACAACATGGCCAAGCAAAAGAAAGCACCTGGCCTATCAATCCAATGGAAACTCATAGGTAACGCAGTCCATTGGACTATGCAATTACATGCAGCCATACAAAGTCCATGGGCCTTGCCTCAGAGTCGAACTCACAACCTCTCGCAGCCCAACAAAAAAGCCTACCACTTCAGCAACACAGAGAAGTGTGAAACTGTCTCTACATTAACTCACATAATCCTAGTGACTGCGCACAAAACATGGCCAAACGAAAACAAATGACAGTACCTGGCCTATCAATCCATTGGACTAGGCAATTACATGCAGCCATACAAAGTCCATGGGCCTTGCCTCAGAGTCAAACCCACAACCTCTTACAGCCCAAGCAAAGAGCCTACCACTACACCAACACAGAGAAGTGCGAAACTGACTCAACATAAATTCACATAATCCTAGTGACTGCGCACACAACATGGCCAAACAAAAGCTAAAGACAGTCCCTTGCCTATCAATCCAATGGAAACTCATAGACAACATAGCCCATTGGAATAGGCAATTACATGCAGCCTCACAAAGTCCATGGGCCTTGCCTCAGAGTCAAACCCACAACCTCTGGCAGAACAAGCAAAGAGCCTACAACTACACCAACACAAAGAAGTAGGAAGCTGCGTCTACATTAATTCACATAATCCTAGTGAATGCGCACACAACATGGCCAAACAAAAGCAAAAGACATTACCTGGCCTATCAGGCCAATGGAAACTCATAGGCAACACAGTCCATTGAACTAGGCGATTACATGCAGCCATACAAAGTCCATGGGCCATGCCGCAGAGTCAAACCCACAACCTCTCGCAGCCAAGCAAAGCAGCTTCCACTACACCAACACAGAGAAGTGGGAAACGGAATCTACATTAATTCACATAATCCTAGTGACTGCGCACACAACATGGCCAAACAAAAGCAAAAGACAATACCTGGCCTATCAATCCAATGGAAACTCGTAGACAACACAGTCCATTGGACTTGGCAATTACATGCAGCCATACAAAGTCCATGGGCCTTGCCTCAGAGTCAAACCCACAACCTCTGGCAGAACAAGCAAAGAGCCTACAACTACACCAACACAAAGAAGTAGGAAGTTGCGTCTACATTAATTCACATAATCCTAGTGAATGTGCACACAACATGGCCAAACAAAAGCAAAAGACATTACCTGGCCTATCAAGCCAATGGAAACTCATAGGCAACACAGCCCATTGAACTAGACAATTACATGGAGACATACAAAGTCCATGGGCCTTGCCTCAAAGTCAAACCCACAACCTCTCGCAGCCAAGCAAAGAGCCTACCACTACACCAACACAGATAAGTGGGAAACTGATTCTACATTAATTCACATAATCCTACCGACTGCGCACACAACATGGCCAAACAAAAGACAATACCTGGCCTATCAATCCAATGGAAACTCATAGGCAACACAGTCCATTAGACTAGGCAAATACATGCAGCCATACAAAGTTCATGGGCCTTGCCTCAGAGTCGAACCCACAACTTCTTGGAGAACAAGCAAAGAGCCTACCACTAAACCAACACAGAGAAGTTGGAAACCGACTCTACATTAATTCACATAATCCTAGTGACTGCGCACACAACATGGCCAAACAAAAGCAAAAGACAGTACCTGGCCTATCAATCCAATGGAAACTCATGGGTAACACAGTACATTAGACTAGGCAATTAAATGCAGCCATACAAAGCCCATGGGCCTTGCCCCAGAGTCGAACCCACAACCTCTCGTAGCCCAAGCAAAGAGCCTACCACTAAACCAACACAGAGAAGAGCGAAACTGACTCAACATAAATTCACATAATCCTAGTGACTGCACACACAACATGGCCAAACAAAAGCAAAAGACAGTCCCTGGCCTATCAATCCAATGGAAACTCATATACAACATAGTCCATTGGACTAGGCAATTACATGCAGCCATACAAAGTCCATGGGCCTTGCCTCAGAGTCAAACCCACAACCTCTGGCAGAACAAGCAAAGAGCTTACAACTACACCAACACAAAAAAGTAGGAAGGTGCGTCTACATGAATTCACATATTCCTAGAGACTGCGCACACAACATGGCCAAACAAAAGCAAAAGACATTACCTGGCCTATCAAGCCAATGGAAACTCATAGGCAACACAGTCCATTGGACTAAACAATTACATGCAGCCATACAAAGTCCATGGGCTTTGCCTCTGAGTCAAACCCACAATTTGTCGCAGCCCAAGCAAAGAGCCTACCACTACACCAACACAGACAAGATGGAAACTGAGTTTACATTAGTTCACATAATCCTAGTGACTGTGCACACAACATTGCGAAACAAATGCAAAAGACATTATCTGGCCTATCAATCCAATGGAAACTCATAGGCAACACAGTCCATTAGACTAGGCAAATACATGCAGCCATACAAAGTTCATGGGCCTTGCCTCAGAGTCGAACCCACAACCTCTTGGAGAACAAGCAAAGAGCCTACCACTAAACCAACACAGAGAAGTTGGAAACTGACTCTACATTAATTCACATAATCCTAGTGACTGCGCACACAACATGGCCAAACAAAAGCAAAAGACAGTACCTGGCCTATCAATCCAATGGAAACTCATAGGCAACACAGTCCATTGGACTAGACAATTACATGGAGACATACAAAGTCCATGGGCCTTGCTTCAGAGTCAAACCCACAACCTCTCGCAGCCAAGCAAAGAGCCTACCACTACACCAATACAGAGAAGTGGGAAACTGATTCTACATTAATTCACATAATCCTACCGACTGCGCACACAACATGGCTAAACAAAAGCAAAAGACAGTACCTGGCTTATCAATCCAATGGAAACTCATAGGCAACACAGTCCATTGGACTAGGCAATAACATGCAGCCATACAAAGTCCATGGGCCTTGCCTCAAAGTCGAACTCACAACCTCTCGCAGCTCAAGCAAAGAGCCTACCACTACACCAACACAGAGAAATGTGAACCTGCCTCTACATTAATTCACATAATCCTAGTGACTGCGCACACAACATGGCCAAACGAAAGCAAAAGTCCATACCTGGCCTATCAATCCAATGGAAACTCATAGGCAACACAGTCCATTGGACTAGGCAATTACATGCAGCCATAAAAAGTCCATGGGCCTTGCCTCAGAGTCTAACCCACAACTTCTCGCAGCCCAAGCAAAGATCCTACCACTACACCAACACAGAGAAATGTGAAACTGACTCTACATTAATTCACATAATCCTAGTGACTGCGCACACAACATGGCCAAACGAAAGCAAAAGTCAATACCTGGCCTATCAATCCAATGGAAACTCATAGGCAACACAGTCCAGTGGACTAGGCAATTACATGCAGTTATACAAAGTCCATGAACCTTGCATTAGAGTCAAACCCACAACTTCTCGCAGCCAAAGCAAAGAGCCTACCACTACACCAACACAGAGAAGTTTGAAACTGACTCTTCATTAACTCACATAATCCTAGTGACTGCGCACACAACATGGCCAAACGAAAGCAAAAGACAGTACCTGGCCTATCAATCCAATGGAAACTCATTGGCAACACAGTCCATTGGACTAGGCAATTACATGCAGCCATACAAAGTCCATGGGCCTTGCCTCAGAGTCGAACTCACAACCTCTCGCAGCCCAAGAAAAAAGCCTACCTCTACAGCAACACAGAGAAGTGTGAAACTGACTCTACATTAATTCACATAATCCTAGTGACTGCGCACACAACATGGCCAAACAAAAGCAAAAGACAGTACCTGGCCTATCATTCCAATTAAAACTCATAGGCAACATAGTCCATTGGACTAGGCAATAACATGCAGCCATACAACGTCCATGGGCCTTGCCTCAAAGTCGAACTCACAACCTCTCGCAGCTCAAGCAAAGAGCCTACCACTACACCAACACAGAGAAATGTGAACCAGACTCTACATTAATTCACATAATCCTAGTGACTGCGCACACAACATGGCCAAACAAAAGCAAAAGGCAGTACCTGGCCTATCAATCCAATGGGAACTCATAGGCAACACAGTCAATTGAACTACGCAATTATATGCAGCCATACAAACTCCATGGGCCTTGCCTCAGAGTCGAACCCACAACCTCTCGCTGCTTAAGCAAAGAGCCTACCCCTAAACCAACACAGAGAAGTTGGGAACTGACTCTACATTAATTCACATAATCCTAGTGACTGCGCACACAACATGGCCAAACAAAAGCAAAAGACAGTACCTGGCCTATCAATCCAATGGAAACTCATAGGCAACACAGTCCATTGGACTAGACAATTACATGGAGACATACAAAGTCCATGGGCCTTGCCTCAGAGTCAAACCCACAACCTCGCGCAGCCAAGCAAAGAGCCTACTACTACACCAACACAGAAAAGTGGGAAACTGGTACTACATTAATTCACATAATCCTACCGACTGCGCACACAACATGGCCAAACAAAAGCAAAAGTCAGTACCTGGCTTATCAATCCAATGGAAACTCATAGGCAACACAGTCCATTGGACTAGAAAATTACATGGAGACATACAAAGTCCATGGGCCTTGCCTCAGAGTCAAACCCTCAACCTCTCGCAGCCAAGCAAAGAGCCTACCACTACACCAACACAGAGAAGTGGGAAACTGATTCTACATTAATTCACATAATCCTACCGACTGCGCACACAACATGGCTAAACAAAAGACAATACCTGGCCTATCAATTCAATGGAAACTCATAGGCAACACAGTCCATTGGACTAGGCAATTACATGCAGCCATACAAAGTCCATGGGCTTTGCCTAAAATTCAAACCCACAACTTCTCGCAGCCCAAGCAAAGAGCCTACCACTACACCAACACAGAGAAGTGGGAAACTGATTCTACATTAATTCACATAATCCTACCGACTGCGCACACAACATGGCCAAACAAAAGACAATGCCTGGCCTATCAATCCAATGGAAACTCATAGGCAACACAGTCCATTAGACTAGTCAAATACATGCAGCCATACAAAGTTCATGGGCCTTGCCTCAGAGTCGAACCCACATCCTCTTGGAGAACAAGCAAAGAGCCTACCACTAAACCAACACAGAGAAGTTGGAAACTGACTCTACATTAATTCACATAATCCTAGTGACTGCGCACACAACATGGCCAAACAAAAGCAAAAGACATTACCTGGCCTATTAATCCAATGTAAACTCATAGGTAACACAGTACATTGGACTAGGCAATTGCATGCAGCCATACAAAGCCCATGGGCCTTGCCCCAGAGTCAAACCCACAACCTCTCGTAGCCCAAGCAAAGAGCCTACCAATACACCAACACAGAGAAGTGGAAAACAGATTCTACATTAATTCACATAATCCTAGTGACTGCGCACACAACATGGCCAAACAAAAGCAAAAGACGGTACCTGGCCTATCAATCCAATGGAAACTCATAGGCAACGCAATCAATTGGACTAGGCAATTACATGCAGCCATACAAAGTCCATGGGCCTTGTCTCAGAGTCAAACCCACAACCTCTCTCAGCCCAAGAAAAGAGCCTACCACTACACCAACACAGAGAAGAGCGAAACTGACTCAACATAAATTCACATAATCCTAGTGACTGCGCACACAACATGGCCAAACAAAAGCAAAAGACAGTCCCTGGCCTATCAATCCAATGGAAACTCATAGACAACATAGTCCATTGGACTAGGCAATTACATGCAGCCATACAAAGTCCATGGGCCTTGCCTCAGAGTCAAACCCACAACCTCTGGCAGAACAAGCAAAGAGCTTACAACTACACCAACACAGAGAAATGTGAAACTGACTCTATATTAATTCACATAATCCTAGTGACTGCGCACACAACATGGCCAAACGAAAGCAAAAGTCAATACCTGGCCTATCAATCCAATGGAAACTCATAGGCAACACAGTCCTTTGGACTAGGCAATTAGATGCAGCCATACAAAGTCCATGAGCCTTGCATTTGAGTCGAACTCACAACCTCTCTCAGCCCAAGCAAAGAGCCTACCACTACACCAACACAGAGAAGTGGGAAACTGACTCAACATTAATTCACATAATCCTAGTGACTGCGCACAAAACATGGCCAAACAAAAGCAAAAGAAGGCACCTGGCCTATCAATCCAATGGAATCTCATAGGTAACACAGTCCATTGGACTATGCAATTACATGCAGCCATAAAAAGTCCATGGGCCTTGCCTCAGAGTCGAACTCACAACCTCTCGCAGCCCAAGAAAAAAGCCTACCACTACAGCAACACGGAGAAGTGTGAAACCGACTCTACATTAACTCACATAATCCTAGTGACTGCGCACACAACATGGCCAAACAAAAGCAAAAGACAGTACCTGGCCTATCAATCCAATGGAAACTCAGAGGCAACCCCATCCATTGGACTAGGCAATTACATGCAGCCATACAGAGTCCATGGGCCTTGCCTCAGAGTCTATCCCACAACCTCTGGCAGAACAAGCAAAGAGCCTACAACCACACCAACACAAAGAAGTAGGAAGCTGCATCTACATTAATTCACATAATCCTAGTGACTGCGCACACAACATGGCCAAACAGAAGCAAAAGACATTACCTGGCCTATCAAGCCAATGGAAACTCATAGGCAACACAGTCCATTGAACTAGGCAATTACATGCAGCCATACAAAGTCCATGGGCCCTGCCTCAGAGTCAAACCCACAACTTCTCGCAGCCAAGCAAAGCGCCTTCCACTACACCAACACAGAGAAGTGGGAAACTGATTCTACATTAATTCACATAATCCTACCGACTTTGCACACAACATAACCAAACAAAAGACAATACCTGGCCTATCAGTCCAATGAAAACTCATAGGCAACACAGTCCATTGGACTAGGCAATTACATGCAGCCATACAAAGTCTATGGGCTTTGCCTCAGAGTCAAACCCACATTTTCTCGCAGCCCAAGAAAAGAGCCTACCACTACACCAACACAGAGAAGTTGAAAACTGAGTTTACATTAGTTCACATAATCCTAGTGACTGCGCACACAACATGGCCAAACAAAAGCAAAAGGTAGTACCTGGCCTATCAATCCAATAGGAACTCATAGGTAACACAGTCAACTGAAATAGGCAATTACATGCATCCATACAAACTCCATGGGCCTTGCCTCAAAGTCGAACCAACAACCTTTCGCAGCTTAAGCA
Source organism: Anomaloglossus baeobatrachus (assembly GCF_048569485.1). Classification (NCBI taxonomy): domain Eukaryota; kingdom Metazoa; phylum Chordata; class Amphibia; order Anura; family Aromobatidae; genus Anomaloglossus; species Anomaloglossus baeobatrachus. Next base: position 532,342 of record NW_027443047.1, read on the forward strand.
AAAAGACTACCACTACACCAACACAGAGAAGTAGGTAAAGGACTCTACATTAATTCACATAATCCTAGAGACTGCGCACACAACATGGCCAAACAAATGCAAAAGACATTATCTGGCCTATCAATCCAATGAAATCATAGGCAACATAGTCCTTTAGACTAAGCAAATATATGCAGCCATACAAAGTTAATGGGCCTTGCCTCAGAGTCGAACCCACAACCTCTTGGAGAACAAGCAAAGAGCCTACCACTAAACCAACACAGAGAAGTTGGAAACAAACTCTACATTAATTCACAGAATCCTAGTGACTGCGCACACAACATGGCAAAACAAAAGCAAAAGACAGCACCTGGCCTATCAATCCAATGGAAACTCAAAGCTAACACAGTACATTGGACTAGGCAATTACATGCAGCCATACAAAGCCCATTGGCCTTGCCCCAGAGTCGAACCCACACCCTCTCGTAGCCCAAGGAAAGAGCCTACTAATACACCAACACAGAGAAGTGGAAAACCAATTCTTCATTAATTCACATAATCCTAGTGACTGCGCACATAACATGGCCAAACAAAAGCAAAAGACAGTACCTGGCCTATCAAACCAATGGAAACTCATAGGCAACACAGTCCATTGGACTAGACAATTACATGGAGACATACAAAGTCCATGGGCCTTGCATTAGAGTCGAACCCACAACCTCTCGCAGCCCAAGCAAAGAGCCTACCACTACACCAACACAGAGAAGTGGGAAACTGTTTCTACATTAATTCAAATAATCCTACCGACTGCGCACACAACATGGCCAAACAAAAGACAATACCTGGCCTATCAATTCAAAGGAAACTCATAGGCAACACAGTCCATTGGACTTGGCAATTACATGCAGCCATACAAAGTCCATGGGCTTTGCCTCAGAGTCAAACCCACAATTTCTCGCAGCCCAAGGAAATAGCCTACGATTACACCAACACAGAGAAGTTGGAAACTGAGTTTACATTAGTTCACATAATCCTAGTGACTGCGCACACAACATGGCCAAACAAAAGACAATACCTGGCCTATCAATTCAATGGAAACTCATAGGCAACACAGTCAATTGAACTAGGCAATTACATGCTGCCATACAAACTCCATGGGCTTTGCCTCAGAGTCGAACCCACAACCTCTCGCAGTTTAAGCAAAGAGACTACCACTACACCAACACAGAGAAGAAGGTGAATGACTCTACATTAATTCACATAATCCTAGTGACTGCGAACACAACATGGCCAAACAAAAGCAAAAGACAGTACCTGGCCTATCAATCCAATTGAAACTCATAGGCAACATAGTCCATTGGACTAGGCAATAACATGCAGCCATACAAAGTCCATGGGCCATGCCTCAATGTCTAACTCACAACCTCTCGCAGCTCAAGCAAAGAGCCTACCACTACACCAACACAGAGAAATGTGAACCTGACTCTACATTAATTCACATAATCCTAGTAATGTACTGTGTTACCTATGAGTTTACATTGGATTGATAGGCCAGGTAATGTCTTTTGCTTTTGTTTGGCCATGTTGTGTGCGCAGTCACTAGGATTATGTGAATTAATGTAGAGTCGGTTTCCAACTTCTCTGTGTTGGATTAGTGGTAGGCTCTTTGCTTGTTCTCCAAGAGGATGTGGGTTTGACTCTGAGGAAAGGCCCATGGACTTTGTATGTCTCCATGTAATTGTCTAGTCCAATGGAATGTGTTGCCTATGATTTTCCATTGGATTGATAGGCCAGGTACTGTCTTTTGCTTTTGTTTGGCCATGTTGTGTGCGCAGTCACTAGGATTATGTGAATTAATGTAAACTCAGTTACCAACTTCTCTGTGTTGGTGTAGTGGTAGGCTCTTTGCTTGGGCTGCGAGAAGTTGTGGGTTTGACTTTTAGGCAAAGCCCATGGACTTTGTATGGCTGAATGTAATTGCCTTGTCCAATGGACTGTGTTGCCTATGAGTTTCCATTGAATTGATAGGCCAGGTATTGTCTTTTGTTAGGCCAGGTATTGTCTTTTGTTTGGCCGTGTTGTGTGCGCAGTCGGTAGGATTATGTGAATTAATGTAGAATCAGTTTCCCACTTCTCTGTGTTGGTTTAGGGGTAGGCTCTTTGCTTAAGCTGCGAGAGGTTGTGGGTTCGACTCTGAGGCAAGGCCCATGGAGTTTGTATGGCTGCATGTAATTGCGTAGTTCAATTGACTGTGTTGCGTATGAGTTCCCATTGGATTGATAGGCCAGGTACTGCCTTTTGCTTATGTTTGGCCATGTTGTGTTCGCAGTCACTAGGATTATGTGAATTAATGTAGATTCAGGTTCACATTTCTCTGTGTTGGTGTAGTGGTAGGCTCTTTGCTTGAGCTGTGAGAGGTTGTGAGTTAGACTTTGAGGCAAGGCCCATGGACTTTGTATGGCTGCATGTTATTGCCTAGTCCAATGGACTATGTTGCCTATGAGTTTCAATTGGATTGATAGGCCAGGTACTGTCTTTTGCTTTTGTTTGGCCATGTTGTGTTCGCAGTCACTAGGATTATGTGAATTAATGTAGAGTCATTCACCTACTTCTCTGTGTTGGTGTAGTTGTAGTCTCTTTGCTTAAGCTGTGAGAGGTTGTGGGTTCGACTCTGAGGCAAAGCACATGGTGTTTGTATGGCTGCATGTAATTGCCTATTTCAATTAACTGTGTTGCCTATGAGGTCCCATTGGATTGATAGGCCAGGTACTGTCTTTTGCTTTTGTTTGGCCATGTTGTGTGCGCAGTCACTAGGATTATGTGAACTAATGTAAACTCAGTTTCCAACTTCTCTGTCTTGGTGTAGTGGTAGGCTCTTTGCTTGGGCTGCGAGAAATTGTGGGTTTGACTCTGAGGCAAAGCCCATGGACTTTATATGGCTGCATGTAATTGCCTAGTCCAATGGACTGTGTTGCCTTTGAGTTTCCATTGGATTGATTGGCCAGGTATTATCTTTTGTTTGGTTATGTTGTGTGCGCAGTCGGTAGGATTATGTGAATTAATGTAGAATCAGTTTCCCAGTTCTCTGTGTTGCTGTAGTGGAAGGCTCTTTGCTTAGCTGCACGAGGTTGTGGGTTTGACTCTGAGGCAAGGCCCATGGAGTTTGTATGGCTGCATGTAATTGCCTAGTTCAATTAACTGTGTTGCCTATGGATTCCCATTGGATTGATAGGCCAGGTACTGTCTTTTGCTTTTGTTTGGCCATGTTGTGTGCGCAGTCACTAGGATTATGTGAATTAATGTAGACGCAGCTTCCTACTTCTTTGTGTTGGTGAAGTTGTAGGCTCTTTGCTTGTTCTGCCAGAGATTGTGGGTATGACTCTGAGGCAAGGCCCATGGACTTTGTATGGCTGCATGTAATTGCGTAGTCCAATGGACTATGTTGTCTATGAGTTTCCATTGGATTGATAGGCCAGGGACTGTCTTTTGTTTTCGTTTGGTCATGTTGTGTACGCAGTCACTAGGATTATGTGAATTAATGTAGAGTCATTCTCTTCTCTGTGTTGGTGTAGTGGTAGGCTCTTTCCTTGGGTTACAAGAAGTTGTGGGTTTGACTTTGAGGCAAAGCCCATGGACTTTGTATGGTTGAATGTAATTGCCTAGTCCAATGGACTGTGTTGCCCATGAGTTTTCATTGAATGAATAGGCCAGGTATTGTCTTTTGTTTGGCCATGTTGTGTGCGCAGTCGGTAGGATTATGTGAATTAATGTAGAATCAGTTTCCCACTTCTCTGTGTTAGTGTAGTGGTAGGCTCTTTGCTTGGTTGCGAGAAGTTGTGGGTTTGACTCTGAGGCAAGGCCCATGGACTTTGTATGTCTCCATGTAATTGTCTAGTCCAATGGACTGTGTTGCCTATGAGTTTCCATTGGATTGATAGGCCAGGTACTGTCTTTTGCTTTTGTTTGGCCATGTTGTGTGCGCAGTCACTAGGATTATGTGAATTAATGTAGAAACGGTTTTCCACTCCTCTGTGTTGGTGTATTGGTAGGCTCTTTACCTTGGCTATGAGAGGTTGTGGGTTTGACTCTGGGGCAAGGCCCATGGGCTTTGTATGGCTGCATGTAATTGCCTAGTCCAATGTACTGTGTTACCTATGAGTTTCCGTTGGATTGATAGGCCACGTATTGTCTTTTGCTTTTGTTTGGCCATGTTGTGTGCGCAGTCACTAGGATTATGTTAATTAATGTAGAGTCGGTTTCCAACTTCTCTGAGTTGGTTTAGTGGTAGGCTCTTTGCTTGTTCTCCAAGAGGTTGTGGGTTCGACTCTGAGGCAATGCCCATGAACTTTACATGGCTGCATGTAAGTGCCTAGTCTAATGGACTGTGTTGCCTATGAGTTTCCATTGGATTGATAGGCCAGATAATGTCTTTTGCATTTGTTTGGCCATGTTGTGTGCGCAGTCACTAGGATTATGTGAATTAATGTAGAGTCATTCACCTACTTCTCTGTGTTGGTGTAGTGGTAGGCTCTTTGCCCTGGCTACGAGAGGTTGTGGGTTCGACTCTGGGGCAAGACCCATGGGCTTTGTATGGCTGCATGTAATTGCCTAGTCCAATGTACTGTGTTACCTATGAGTTTCCATTGGATTGATAGGCCAGGTACTGTCTTTTGCTCTTGTTTGGCCATGTTGTGTGCGCAGTCACTAGGATTATGTTAATTAATGTAGAGTCGGTTTCCAACTTCACTGAGTTGGTTTAGTGGTAGGCTCTTTGCTTGTTCTCCAAGAGGTTGTGGGTTCGACTCTGAGGCAAGGCCCATGAACTTTGTTTGGCTGCATGTAATTGCCTAGTCTAATGGACTGTGTTGCCTATGAGTTTCCATTGGATTGAATGGCCAGGTACTGTCTTTTGTTTTCGTTTGGCCATGTTGTGTGCGCAGTCACTAGGATTATGTGAATTAATGCTATTGGATTTTTCAAGTCAGTATTCACACAGCAGTTTCTGCTATTTCATGTATTCCCCTTACATAGTCACTGGTGTGCATACCTTATCTCCCCATAGTGATGTTTTTTTAGGTTTTTGCACCCAGTTCGGACTTAGAATGGTGTTCCAAACGTTATTCCTATTTGTTAGTATTTTTTCGTTTGTGAACCCTCCCCAACCACACCTATTGCCAATCCATATCATACGCATAAATAGCCTGGGTCTCAGCTTCCCATACACGGTAGGTTTTTTAACTGCATGAGAGGACACACACAAGCTAGGGACCCCAACGTAGAGAAATACTTTGGCGTAGTGTTGGGGCTCTATTGCATTGATCAATTCAGTAGCTAAATTTCTCTTGATTCATATGTTCATGGCAGTAATGCAGATTCCATTTTTCACATATTCACTCTTGCATATAGCTATTGAATTTTTCAAGTCAGTATTCACACAGCAGTTTCTGCTATTTCATGTATTCCCCTTACATAGTCACTGGTGTGCATACCTTATCTCCCCATAGTGCCTGGGATCTGACCCAGACACTAGCAGTTTTGCACTCCTACCCAAAACTGGGCTGTTCCCTGAACTCACTACCTCCACGGTTCAACTCTTAACTGAACTTCAACTAACTAACTGGTTTTCCCACCTCCAGGCCTGTGAACTCCTTGGTGGGTGGGGCCAACCGCCTGGCACCGCCCCACCTGGTGTGGACATCAGCCCCTGGAGGGAGGCAACAACGGTTTTGTGTCTGACTAGTGTAACTATCCGGGAAAGGGGGTGTGTGTGTGTGTTATGTCTGTGACTAACTGGCTAGTCCAGGGCGTCACACTTGCACCCCCTTCTTGTGATGTGAAGGTGTGTAGTCAGTGCCTACGTGTAATTCCTGACACCACTCCTCTGGCTGACTTGGTGAGCTGTCACTGACTGGGTGGGGTGCAGTAATGGTGGATGCTGCTGCTGCTTGGATAGCATGTGTATCTACTGTGAACAGCTTATCAATGGTGGCAAATCGGGGCAGCTTAACCTCTTGCTCTCCGCAGTTCAACACTCTCACGCGCACTCTTCCCTTCCGTATTAATGAATAAAACTGTGATATAAATAGTATATAGATACCCCACAAATGCAGATAAAGGTAGGTTATGGGAAAAGGGAGAAGAGGGAAACAGGAAAATAGTGTAATAAAGTATACCTTCCAGGGGGGAGAGGAAATGGCAGCACAGCCAGTGGAGGTGAAGCAAGGGGAAGCCTGCAACTAAATTGTTGAGAGCATTATCACATGGTGACTGAGCCTGATTGTAACGGGAGCATAGAGGTGCCGATCCTGTCTTACCTGCGTTGGTGTAGAAGTGGGTTTCCAGTGGTGGAGTCAGCTGTGTGCAGTGGTGGCTGTGGGTTCTTTTATGTGCGACCGTAGTAATAGCTGCGCCCACTTCCTGTATGGGAGTGGAATGCAGTGAGGCTAATGGAACGCACGTCCACGTGCCGCGCCCCTGAAGGTAATACCGATCATTGAATACAAAAAAATTTCTCATACTACTGTATGGGGGTCCCTATATTTAATATGATATCCAAGCCACAGCATCCACCGTTACTTCACCACACCCATTCAGTGACAGCTCACCAAGTCAACCAGAGGAGTGGTGTAAGGAATTACACGTAGGCACTGACTCCACACCTTCACATCACAAGAAGCGGGTCCACAGGGTAGTGCAAGAATACGAGCAAGTCTTCAGCAAACATCCGCTAGACTTTGGGAGAATAAAAGGGGTCCATATTCATGGTTTAAGAACTTGGGTTCTAACGTGCCCAGAGTATGCTCCACTCTATGCTCCCTTTACAATCAGGCTCAGTCACCATGTGATAACGCTCTCAACTCTTTAGTTGCAGGCTTCCTTTTGCTTCACCTCCACTGGCTGTGCTGCCATTTCCTCTCACCCCCAGAAGGTATACTTTATTACACTATTTTCCTCTTTCCCTGTTCCCCCTTTTCCCATAACCTACCTTTATTTACAATTGTGGGGTATCTATATGATATTTACATCATAGTTTTATTCATTAGTGCGGAAGGGAAGAGTGCCCGTGAGAGTGTTAAACTGCGGAGAGCAGGAGGTTAAGCTGCCCCGACTTGCCACCATTGATAAGCTGTTCACAGTAGATACACATGCTATCCAAGTAGCAGCATCCACTATTACTGCACCCCACCCAGTCAGTGACTGCTCACCAAGTCAGCCAGAGGAGTGGTGTAAGGAATTACACGTAGGCACTGACTCCACACCTTCACATCACAAGAAGCGGGTCCACAGGGTAGTGCAAGAATACGAGCGAGCAAGTCTTCAGCAAACATCCGCTAGATTTTGGGGGAATAAAAGGGGTCCAACACTACATCCCCACAGGTGCACACCCACCCATCAAAGAGAGCTATAAGCCAATACCACCTTCACATTACCAGTGTACCAAGGACATGTTGAGCAACATGAAGGCGGCTGGGGTTATCCGTGACAGTTGTAGCCTTTGGGCAGCTCCGTTGGTCCTGTTAAAGAAGAAGGACAGCACCACTCCCCCGTATTGAGGAATCGCTAGCTGCATTGAGAACTGCAAATTATTTTTCTACCCTTGATCTCACTAGTCACTATTGGCTAGTGTCCGTTGCTGAGGCAGACCGGGGGAAGACCGCCTTTGCCACCCCTATGGCGCTGGAGGTCGGCAGACTGTTGTTCAAAAGCAGTGTCTGACGAACAAATTTGCTTCATCCTGAGGAACTGGCCAGTCGGTACGGCCCGGATGGTGGAGGGGGTATGAGCAGAAGAAGCATGCAGCAGTGCGTTGACTGATGTTTCCTTCCTATGGACGTCGGTCTGAACAATTCGCTCAGAACCGAATGAAATTTTAATATCCAGGAAGTCAACGCAACTGCTGCTATGCTTATGCGTCAATCTGATGTTAAAGGTGTTGTTATTAAGTTCCTCCATAAATGTCTCGAGCTGCTCCACAGTGCCCTGCCAAAAAATCAAAATATCATCAATATACCTTAGCCAGCACTGCACATGGGCGCCAGCCCCTGCACCTCCGTCACCAAAAACCAACCAATCCCAGTACCTCTGCCTTCTATCTAGGTGCCTTGAGTTATGTCCTGTAAACTGTCACAGCGACCCAGACACACATGTGTAGTAGGGGAATATCCCTGCTGAGATGCCAGTGCTAGAGCACTCGTTTGCTGTGGAGTTGAACGCTATGTGAGCAGTTCTTACCTTCAATGAGCAGAAGTCTCTTTTTTCAGATTTCAATATCTCTGTGGGTATCTGGCAGAAATATGGAATACTCTTTACTGCTAAGACCCTGTACACCACTCCCACTAAAGGGGGCTTTACACGCTGCGACATCGCTAATGCGGAGTCGTTGGGGTCACGGAATTTGTGACGCACATCCGGCCGCATTAGCGATGTTGCTGCGTGTGACACCGATGAGCGATTTTGCATCGTTGCAAAAACGTGCAAAATCGCTCATCGGTGACATGGGTCTCCATTCTCGATTATCGTTACTGCAGCAGTAACGATGTAGTTCGTCGCTCCTGCGGCAGCACACATCACTCCGTGTGACACCGCAGAAACGAGGAACCTCTCCTTACCTGCCTCCCAGCCGCTATGAGGAAGGAAGGAGGTGGGCGGGATGTTCCGGCCACTCATCTCCGCCCCTCCGCTGCTATTGGGCGGTCGCTCAGTGACGTCGCTGTGACGCCGCACGGACCGCCCCCTTAGAAAGGAGGCGGTTCGCCGGTCACAGCGACGTCGCCGGTCAGGTAAGTATGTGTGACGGGTCTGGTCGGTGTTGTGCGGCATGGGCAGCGATTTGCCCGTGTCGCGCAACAGATGGGGCGGGTACCCACACTAGCGATATCGGGACCGATATCGCAGTGTGTAAAGTAGCCTTTAGTCACATGACCAAGACTGTATCTGTGTCCCTACAACACACTTGAGACAAATGTGTGTGTGAGCCTGCATTGTGGGGTATATATAATATATTATAGAGCTGGGAAGGATCATTCTAAGCAGTGAGCTGTTCCAGTATTTGTAGGAAAATACCCAGTAGAAGCATCAAACACAGCACCAATACCTCCCATCAGTATCCCACCACAGTGCCATGTAACCCATGCCCTACACTCCCATCTACACCAATACTATACAGGCACAAACTAGTATATCTGACTAAAAGCCCCCAAAATATGAAGAACGGCCTATAGTTGAGTGTGGATATAAAATCTATGTGAGCAGAGCTAGAATAGAAATCACTGATCGCATTGAAGTCATTCTGACCATAAATCACCATGATATCAAGGTGAGGAGTTGTGTGTTACTGCTGGGAGGAAAGGGTTAACAGTGGAATATTAAGGTGCATTTCTGTGTGCAGTGTTACTAGTCAATGTAACAATTCAATATGAGCTGCTCTTGGTGCCGGGGGAGGGAGATGCTCTCCTGAGCAAGATAGATGGGGAATGAACATGATATCTATATAGTGTAAGGCAGGGGGTCTCAAACTCGGCTGGGTGTATGGGCCGCACAGAGGAAAAAAATAATTTGGGGGGCTGCATTCTTTGCAGGACAAAGTGACATTTTTATTGGTACCATATATATATATTTTTTTCACACACCTTTGGATGACTGATTTTCAACATTTTTCACTTGTTTATTATAACAAATGTGCACATTCTTTGGTTAAATCTAAAAAAAAAAAATTTGATGTTAAAAAAAAGTCATGCCTTATTTTGTTTTTTTTTACATTTTATCCCTTTCTTTTAACTAATAGTGTTACAATTATGACGCTAGCGTTTTGTGAAGGGAATGCTTTGCCTACTTCCGTGACTATGGCCTTCCGGAACTGCTGCATTTTGGCTGACCTCTCCGCCTCGGGAATAAGAGACATAAAGTTCTCCTTGTAGCGTGGGTCTAACAGTGTTACCAACCAGTAATGATTGTCGGCCAAGATGTTCTTAACGCGAGGGTCACGAGACAGGCAGCTTACCATAAAGTCATCCATGTGCGCCAGACTCTTAACAGCCATCACTTCAGTATCCAGACCAACACGATGACTGAACATGCTGTCCTCCTCCTTCTCCTCCTCCTCCTCCTCCTCCTCCTCATCATCTACCCTGTCCTCTGGCCAGCCACGCTGAACTGAGCATATGATTGGTATGCATGTCATATCCTCAATTTGGCCGGAGAGTTGCTCCATGTCTTCATCCTCCTCCTCGTCATAGTCCTCCACTGCACGTTGTGATGAGACGAGGCTGGACTGTGTGTTATCACCCACACCCACTACTGTTTCTTGCTCCAACTCATCGTGTTCCGCCTGCAATGCATCATGTTTGGTTTTGAGCAGAGACCGTTTTAGAAGGCAGAGAAGCGGTATGGTGACGCTAATAATGGCGTCATCGCCGCTCACCATCTTGGTGGAGTCCTCAAAGTTTTGGAGGATGGTACATAGGTCGGACATCCATCTCCACTCCTCAGGTGTTATGTGTGGAGTTTGACCCATTTCCCGACGGCTTAGGTGATGCAGGTACTCAACAACTGCCCTCTTCTGCTCACATATCCTGATCAACATGTGCAGAGTTGAATTCCAACGCGTGGGGACATCACACACCAGTCTGTGAGCCGGAAGATGCAAACGACGCTGAAAGCCGGCAAGGCCGGCTGAAGCAGTAGGTGACTTTCGAAAATGTGCAGACAGGCAGCGAACTTTTACCAGCAGATCAGACAGCTCTGGGTATGACTTTAGAAACCGCTGAACCACGAGGTTGAGCACATGGGCCATGCATGGAACATGTGTCAGCTGGCCTCGCCTCAAAGCCGCCACCAGGTTCCGGCCATTGTCACACACAACCTTTCCTGGCTTTAGGTTCAGAGGTGTGAGCCAGTGATCTGCATGCTGTTTTAGAGCTGTCCACACCTCTTCTGCATTGTGGGGTTTGTCACCTATGCAGATTAGCTGCAGCACAGTCTGTTGCCGCTTCGCCGAGGCAGTGCTGCAGTGCTTCCAGCTTGGGACTGGTGTGGAGGGTAAAGTGGATGAGGATGCGCAGGAGGAGGAGGAGGCTGAAGAGCATGACATTCCGGAGCTGTAGAGTGTGGGTGAAACCCTGACTGAGGTAGGGCCTGCAAACCTTGGTGTGGGAAGGACTTGTTCCGTTCCTCGCTCAAACTGGGTCCCAGCTGGGCTGGGCTGGGTAGGGCGTTGTGGGGGGTTTGTCTATCTCCGTTTGAGGTGAGCAAAAGACAGTACCTAGCCTATCAATCCAATGGAAACTCATAGGTAACACAGTACATTGGACTAGGCAATTACATGCAGCCATACAAAGCCCATGGGTCTTGCCCCAGAGTCGAACCCACAAACTCTCGTAGCCAGGGCAAAGAGCCTACCACTACACCAACACAGAGAAGTAGGTGAATGACTCTACATTAATTCACATAATCCTAGTGACTACGCACACAACATGGCCAAACAAATGCAAAAGACATTATCTGGCCTATCAATCCAATGGAAACTCATAGGCAACACAGTCCATTAGACTAGGCACTTACATGCAGCCATGTAAAGTTCATGGGCATTGCCTCAGAGTCGAACCCACAACCTCTTGGAGAACAAGCAAAGAGCCTACCACTAAACCAACTCAGAGAAGTTGGAAACCGACTCTACATTAATTAACATAATCCTAGTGACTGCGCACACAACATGGCCAAACAAAAGCAAAAGACAGTACGTGGCCTATCAATCCAACGGAAACTCATAGGTAACACAGTACATTGGACTAGGCAATTACATGCAGCCATACAAAGCCCATGGGCCTTGCCCCAGAGTCAAACCCACAACCTCTCATAGCCAAGGCAAAGAGCCTACCAATACACCAACACAGAGAAGTGGAAAACCATTTCTACATTAATTCACATAATCCTAGTGACTGCGCACACAACATGGCCAAACAAAAGCAAAAGACAGTACCTGGCCTATCAATCCAATGGAAACTCATAGGCAACACAGTCCATTGGACTAGACAATTACATGGAGACATACAAAGTCCATGGGCCTTGCCTCAGAGTCAAACCCACAACTTCTCGCAGCCAAGCAAAAAGCCTACCACTACACTAACACAGAGAAGTGGGAAACTGATTCTACATTAATTCACATAATCCTACCGACTGCGCACACAACATGGCCAAACAAAAGACAATACCTGGCCTATTCATTCAATGAAAACTCATAGGCAACACAGTCCATTGGACTAGGCAATTACATTCAACCATACAAAGTCCATGGGCTTTGCCTCAAAGTCAAACCCACAACTTCTTGTAACCCAAGGAAAGAGCCTACCACTACACCAACACAGAGAAGAGAATGACTCTACATTAAATCACATAATCCTAGTGACTGCGCACACAACATGACCAAACGAAAACAAAAGACAGTCCCTGGCCTATCAATCCAATGGAAACTCATAGACAACATAGTCCAATGGACTACGCAATTACATGCAGCCATACAAAGTCCATGGGCCTTGCCTCAGAGTCATACCCACAATCTCTGGCAGAACAAGCAAAGAGCCTACAACTTCACCAACACAAAGAAGTAGGAAGCTGCGTCTACATTAATTCACATAATCCTAGTGACTGCGCACACAACATGGCCAAACAAAAGCAAAAGACAGTACCTGGCCTATCAATCCAATGGGAACTCATAGGCAACACAGTTAATTGAACTAGGCAATTACATGCAGCCATACAAACTCCATGGGCCTTGCCTCAGAGTCGAACCCACAACCTCTCGCAGCTTAAGCAAAGAGACTACCACTACACCAACACAGAGAATTAGGTGAATGACTCTACATTAATTCACATAATCCTAGTGACTGCGCACACAACATGGCCAAACAAAAGCAATAGACAGTCCCTGGCCTATCAATCCAATGGAAACTCATAGACAACATAGTCCATTGGACTAGGCAATTACATGCAGCCATACAAAGTCCATGGGCCTTGCCTCAGAGTCGAACTCACAACCTCTCGCAGCCCAAGAAAAAAGCCTACCACTACATCAACACAGAGAAGTGTGAAACTGACTCTACATTAATTCACATAATCCTAGTGACTGCGCACACAACATGGCCAAACAAAAGAAAAAGACTGTACCTGGCCTATCATTCCAATTGAAACTCATAGGTAACATAGTCCATTGGACTAGGCAATAACATGCAGCCATACAAAGTCCATGGGCCTTGCCTCAAAGTTGAACTCACAACCTCTCGCAGCTCTAGCAAAGAGCCTACAACTACACCAACACAGAGAAATGTGAACCTGACTCTACATTAATTCACATAATCCTAGTGACTGCGCACACAACATGGCCAAACAAAAGCAAAAGACAGTACCTGGCCTATAAATCCAATAGAAACTCATAGGCAACACAGTCCATTGGACTAGACAATTACATGGAGACATACAAAGTCCATGGGCCTTGCCTCAGAGTCAAACCCACAACCTCTCGCAGCCAAGCAAAGAGCCTACCACTACACCAACACAGAGAAGTGGGAAACTGATTCTACATTAATTCACATAATCCTACCGACTGCGCACAAAACATGGCCAAACAAAAGAAAATACCTGGCCTATCAATCCAATGGAAACTCATAGGCAACACAGTCCATTAGACTAGGCAAATACATGCAGCCATACAAAGCCCATGGGCCTTGCCCCAGAGTCGAACCCACAACCTCTTGTAGCCAAAGCAAAGAGCCTACAAATACACCAACACAGAGAAGTGGAAAACTGATTCTACATTAATTCACATAATCCTAGTGACTGCGCACACAACATGGCCAAACAAAAGCAAAAGACATTACCTGGCATATAAATCCAATAGAAACTCATAGGCAAAGCAATCAATTGGACTAGGCAATTACATGCAGCCATACAAAGTCCATGGGCCTTGCCTCAGAGTCGAACCCACAACCTCTTGTAGCCCAAGCAAAGAGCCTACCACTACACCAACACAGAGAAGTTGGTACAGAGTTTACATTAGTTCACATAATCCTAGTGACTGTGCACACAACATGGCCAAACAAAAGCAAAAGACAGTCCCTGGCCTATCAATCCAATGGAAACTCATATACAACATAGTCCATTGGACTAGGCAATTACATGCAGCCATACAAAGTCCATGGGCCTTGCCTCAGAGTCAAACCCACAACCTCTGGCAGAACAAGCAAAGAGCTTACAACTACACCAACACAAAAAAGTAGGAAGCTGCGTCTACATTAATTTACATATTCCTAGCGACTGCGCACACAACATGGCCAAACAAAAGCAAAAGACATTACCTGGCCTATCAAGCCAATGGAAACTCATAGGCAACACAGTCCATTGGACTAAACAATTACATGCAGCCATACAAAGTCCATGGGCTTTGCCTCAGAGTCAAACCCACAATTTCTCGCATCCCAAGCAAAGAGCCTACCACTACAACAACACAGACAAGTTGGAAACTGAGTTTACATTAGTTCACATAATCCTAGTGACTGTGCACACAACATGGCGAAACAAATGCAAAAGACATTATCTGGCCTATCAATCCAATGGAAACTCATAGGCAACACAGTCCATTAGACTAGGCAAATACATGCAGCCATACAAAGTTCATGGGCCTTGCCTCAGAGTCGAACCCACAACCTCTTGGAGAACAAGCAAAGAGCCTACCACTAAACCAACACAGAGAAGTTGGAAACTGATTCTACATTAATTCACATAATCCTACCGACTGCGCACACAACATGGCTAAACAAAAGCAAAAGACAGTACCTGGCTTATCAATCCAATGGAAACTCATAGGCAACACAGTCCATTGGACTAGGCAATAACATGCAGCCATAAAAAGTCCATGGGCCTTGCCTCAGAGTCAAACCCACACCCTCTCGCAGCTCAAGCAAAGAGCCTACCACTACACCAACACAGAGAAATGTGAACCTGCCTCTACATTAATTCACATAATCCTAGTGAGTGCGCACACAACATGGCCAAACGAAAACAAAAGACAGTACCTGGCCTATCAATCCAATGGAAACTCATAGGTAACACAGTCCATTGGACTAGGCAATTACATGCAGCCATAAAAAGTCCATGGGCCTTGCCTCAGAGTCAAACCCACAACCTCTCGCAGCCCAAGCAAAGAGCCTACCACTACACCAACACAGAGAAATGTGAAACTGACTCTACATTAATTCACATAATCCTAGTGACTGCGCACACAACATGGCCAAACGAAAGCAAAAGTCAATACCTGGCCTATCAATCCAATGGAAACTCATAGGCAACAAAGTCCATTGGACTAGGTAATTACATGCAGCCATAAAAAGTCCATGGGCCTTGCCTCAGAGTCAAACCCACAACCTCTCAAAGCCCAAGCAAAGAGCCTACCACTACACCAACAAAGAGAAATGTGAAACTGACTCTACATTAATTCACATATTCCTAGTGACTGCGCACACAACATGGCCAAACAAAAGCAAAAGAAAGCACCTGGCCTATCAATCCAATGGAAACTCATAGGTAACGCAGTCCATTGGACTATGCAATTACATGCAGCCATACAAAGTCCATGGGCCTTGCCTCAGAGTCGAACTCACAACCTCTCGCAGCCCAACAAAAAAGCCTACCACTTCAGCAACACAGAGAAGTGTGAAACTGTCTCTACATTAACTCACATAATCCTAGTGACTGCGCACAAAACATGGCCAAACGAAAACAAAAGACAGTACCTGGCCTATCAATCCATTGGACTAGGCAATTACATGCAGCCATACAAAGTCCATGGGCCTTGCCTCAGAGTCAAACCCACAACCTCTTACAGCCCAAGCAAAGAGCCTACCACTACACCAACACAGAGAAGTGCGAAACTGACTCAACATAAATTCACATAATCCTAGTGACTGCGCACACAACATGGCCAAACAAAAGCTAAAGACAGTCCCTTGCCTATCAATCCAATGGAAACTCATAGACAACATAGCCCATTGGAATAGGCAATTACATGCAGCCTCACAAAGTCCATGGGCCTTGCCTCAGAGTCAAACCCACAACCTCTGGCAGAACAAGCAAAGAGCCTACAACTACACCAACACAAAGAAGTAGGAAGCTGCGTCTACATTAATTCACATAATCCTAGTGAATGCGCACACAACATGGCCAAACAAAAGCAAAAGACATTACCTGGCCTATCAGGCCAATGGAAACTCATAGGCAACACAGTCCATTGAACTAGGCGATTACATGCAGCCATACAAAGTCCATGGGCCATGCCGCAGAGTCAAACCCACAACCTCTCGCAGCCAAGCAAAGTAGCTTCCACTACACCAACACAGAGAAGTGGGAAATGGATTCTACATTAATTCACATAATCCTAGTGACTGCGCACACAACATGGCCAAACAAAAGCAAAAGACAATACCTGGCCTATCAATCCAATGGAAACTCATAGGCAACACAGTCCATTGGACTTGGCAATTACATGCAGCCATACAAAGTCCATGGGCCTTGCCTCAGAGTCAAACCCACAACCTCTGGCAGAACAAGCAAAGAGCCTACAACTACACCAACACAAAGAAGTAGGAAGTTGCGTCCACATTAATTCACATAATCCTAGTGAATGTGCACACAACATGGCCAAACAAAAGCAAAAGACATTACCTGGCCTATCAAGCCAATGGAAACTCATAGGCAACACAGTCCATTGAAGTAGACAATTACATGGAGACATACAAAGTCCATGGGCCTTGCCTCAAAGTCAAACCCACAACCTCTCGCAGCCAAGCAAAGAGCCTACCACTACACCAACACAGATAAGTGGGAAACTGATTCTACATTAATTCACATAATCCTAGTGACTGCGCACACAACATGGCCAAACAAAAGCAAAAGACATTACCTGGCCTATC
Organism: Anomaloglossus baeobatrachus; assembly: GCF_048569485.1. Lineage (NCBI taxonomy): Eukaryota > Metazoa > Chordata > Amphibia > Anura > Aromobatidae > Anomaloglossus > Anomaloglossus baeobatrachus. Next base: position 549,279 of record NW_027443047.1, read on the forward strand.
AAGCCAATGGAAACTCATAGGCAACACAGTCCATTGAAGTAGACAATTACATGGAGACATACAAAGTCCATGGGCCTTGCCTCAAAGTCAAACCCACAACCTCTCGCAGCCAAGCAAAGAGCCTACCACTACACCAACACAGATAAGTGGGAAACTGATTCTACATTAATTCACATAATCCTACCGACTGCGCACACAACATGGCCAAACAAAAGACAATACCTGGCCTATCAATCCAATGGAAACTCATAGGCAACACAGTCCATTAGACTAGGCAAATACATGCAGCCATACAAAGTTCATGGGCCTTGCCTCAGAGTCGAACCCACAACTTCTTGAAGAACAAGCAAAGAGCCTACCACTAAACCAACACAGAGAAGTTGGAAACCGACTCTACATTAATTCACATAATCCTAGTGACTGCGCACACAACATGGCCAAACAAAAGCAAAAGACAGTACCTGGCCTATCAATCCAATGGAAATTCATAGGTAACACAGTACATTAGACTAGGCAATTAAATGCAGCCATACAAAGCCCATGGGCCTTGCCCCAGAGTCGAACCCACAACCTCTCGTAGCCCAAGCAAAGAGCCTACCAATACACCAACACAGAGAAGTGAAAAACTGATTCTACATTAATTCACATAATCCTAGTGACTGCGCACACAACATGGCCAAACAAAAGCAAAAGACAGTACCTGGCCTATCAATCCAATAGAAACTCATAGGCAAAGCAATCAATTGGACTAGGCAATTACATGCAGCCATACAAAGTCCATGGGCCTTGCCTCAGAGTCGAACCCACAACCTCTTGTAGCCCAAGCAAAGAGCCTACCACTAAACCAACACAGAGAAGAGCGAAACTGACTCAACATAAATTCACATAATCCTAGTGACTGCACACACAACATGGCCAAACAAAAGCAAAAGACAGTCCCTGGCCTATCAATCCAATGGAAACTCATATACAACATAGTCCATTGGACTAGGCAATTACATGCAGCCATACAAAGTCCATGGGCCTTGCCTCAGAGTCAAACCCACAACCTCTGGCAGAACAAGCAAAGAGCTTACAACTACACCAACACAAAAAAGTAGGAAGGTGCGTCTACATTAATTCACATATTCCTAGAGACTGCGCACACAACATGGCCAAACAAAAGCAAAAGACATTACCTGGCCTATCAAGCCAATGGAAACTCATAGGCAACACAGTCCATTGGACTAAACAATTAAATGCAGCCATACAAAGTCCATGGGCTTTGCCTCTGAGTCAAACCCACAATTTGTCGCAGCCCAAGCAAAGAGCCTACCACTACACCAACACAGACAAGATGGAAACTGAGTTTACATTAGTTCACATAATCCTAGTGACTGTGCACACAACATTGCGAAACAAATGCAAAAGACATTATCTGGCCTATCAATCCAATGGAAACTCATAGGCAACACAGTCCATTAGACTAGGCAAATACATGCAGCCATATAAAGTTCATGGGCCTTGCCTCAGAGTCGAACCCACAACCTCTTGGAGAACAAGCAAAGAGCCTACCACTAAATCAACACAGAGAAGTTGGAAACTGACTCTACATTAATTCACATAATCCTAGTTACTGCGCACACAACATGGCCAAACAAAAGCAAAAGACAGTACCTGGCCTATCAATCCAATGGAAACTCATAGGCAACACAGTCCATTGGACTAGACAATTACATGGAGACATACAAAGTCCATGGGCCTTGCTTCAGAGTCAAACCCACAACCTCTCGCAGCCAAGCAAAGAGCCTACCACTACACCAATACAGAGAAGTGGGAAACTGATTCTACATTAATTCACATAATCCTACCGACTGCGCACACAACATGGCTAAACAAAAGCAAAAGACAGTACCTGGCTTATCAATCCAATGGAAACTCATAGGCAACACAGTCCATTGGACTAGGCAATAACATGCAGCCATACAAAGTCCATGGGCCTTGCCTCAAAGTCGAACTCACAACCTCTCGCAGCTCAAGCAAAGAGCCTACCACTACACCAACACAGAGAAATGTGAACCTGCCTCTACATTAATTCACATAATCCTAGTGACTGCGCACACAACATGGCCAAACGAAAGCAAAAGTCCATACCTGGCCTATCAATCCAATGGAAACTCATAGGCAACACAGTCCATTGGACTAGGCAATTACATGCAGCCATAAAAAGTCCATGGGCCTTGCCTCAGAGTCAAACCCACAACTTCTCGCAGCCCAAGCAAAGATCCTACCACTACACCAACACACAGAAATGTGAAACTGACTCTACATTAATTCACATAATCCTAGTGACTGCGCACACAACATGGCCAAACGAAAGCAAAAGTCAATACCTGGCCTATCAATCCAATGGAAACTCATAGGCAACACAGTCCAGTGGACTAGGCAATTACATGCAGTTATACAAAGTCCATGAACCTTGCATTAGAGTCAAACCCACAACTTCTCGCAGCCAAAGCAAAGAGCCTACCACTACACCAACACAGAGAAGTTTGAAACTGACTCTTCATTAACTCACATAATCCTAGTGACTGCGCACACAACATGGCCAAACGAAAGCAAAAGACAGTACCTGGCCTATCAATCCAATGGAAACTCATAGGCAACACAGTCCATTGGACTAGGCAATTACATGCAGCCATACAAAGTCCATGGGCCTTGCCTCAGAGTCGAACTCACAACCTCTCGCAGCCCAAGAAAAAAGCCTACCACTACAGCAACACAGAGAAGTGTGAAACTGACTCTACATTAATTCACATAATCCTAGTGACTGCGCACACAACATGGCCAAACAAAAGCAAAAGACAGTACCTGGCCTATCATTCCAATTAAAACTCATAGGCAACATAGTCCATTGGACTAGGCAATAACATGCAGCCATACAACGTCCATGGGCCTTGCCTCAAAGTCGAACTCACAACCTCTCGCAGCTCAAGCAAAGAGCCTACCACTACACCAACACAGAGAAATGTGAACCAGACTCTACATTAATTCACATAATCCTAGTGACTGCGCACACAACATGGCCAAACAAAAGCAAAAGGCAGTACCTGGCCTATCAATCCAATGGGAACTCATAGGCAACACAGTCAATTGAACTACGCAATTATATGCAGCCATACAACCTCCATGGGCCTTGCCTCAGAGTCGAACCCACAACCTCTCGCAGCTTAAGCAAAGAGCCTACCCCTAAACCAACACAGAGAAGTTGGGAACTGACTCTACATTAATTCACATAATCCTAGTGACTGCGCACACAACATGGCCAAACAAAAGCAAAAGACAGTACCTGGCCTATCAATCCAATGGAAACTCATAGGCAACACAGTCCATTGGTCTAGACAATTACATGGAGACATACAAAGTCCATGGGCCTTGCCTCAGAGTCAAACCCACAACCTCGCGCAGCCAAGCAAAGAGCCTACTACTACACCAACACAGAAAAGTGGGAAACTGGTACTACATTAATTCACATAATCCTACCGACTGCGCACACAACATGGCCAAACAAAAGCAAAAGTCAGTACCTGGCTTATCAATCCAATGGAAACTCATAGGCAACACAGTCCATTGGACTAGAAAATTACATGGAGACATACAAAGTCCATGGCCCTTGCCTCAGAGTCAAACCCTCAACCTCTCGCAGCCAAGCAAAGAGCCTACCACTACACCAACACAGAGAAGTGGGAAACTGATTCTACATTAATTCACATAATCCTACCGACTGCGCAAACAACATGGCTAAACAAAAGACAATACCTGGCCTATCAATTCAATGGAAACTCATAGGCAACACAGTCCATTGGACTAGGCAATTACATGCAGCCATACAAAGTCCATGGGCTTTGCCTAAAAGGCAAACCCACAACTTCTCGCAGCCCAAGCAAAGAGCCTACCACTACACCAACACAGAGAAGTGGGAAACTGATTCTACATTAATTCACATAATCCTACCGACTGCGCACACAACATGGCCAAACAAAAGACAATACCTGGCCTATCAATCCAATGGAAACTCATAGGCAACACAGTCCATTAGACTAGTCAAATACATGCAGCCATACAAAGTTCATGGGCCTTGCCTCAGAGTCGAACCCACATCCTCTTGGAGAACAAGCAAAGAGCCTACCACTAAACCAACACAGAGAAGTTGGAAACTGACTCTACATTAATTCACATAATCCTAGTGACTGCGCACACAACATGGCCAAACAAAAGCAAAAGACATTACCTGGCCTATCAATCCAATGTAAACTCATAGGTAACACAGTACATTGGACTAGGCAATTGCATGCAGCCATACAAAGCCCATGGGCCTTGCCCCAGAGTCAAACCCACAACCTCTCGTAGCCCAAGCAAAGAGCCTACCAATACACCAACACAGAGAAGTGGAAAACAGATTCTACATTAATTCACATAATCCTAGTGACTGCGCACACAACATGGCCAAACAAAAGCAAAAGACGGTACCTGGCCTATCAATCCAATGGAAACTCATAGGCAACGCAATCAATTGGACTAGGCAATTACATGCAGCCATACAAAGTCCATGGGCCTTGCCTCAGAGTCAAACCCACAACCTCTGGCAGAACAAGCAAAGAGCTTACAACTACACCAACACAAAAAAGTAGGAAGCTGCGTCTACATTAATTCACATATTCCTAGTGACTGCGCACACAACATGGCCAAACAAAAGCAAAAGACATTACCTGGCCTATCAAACCAGTGGAAACTCATAGGCAACACAGTCCATTGGACAAGACAATTACATGCAGCCATACAAAGTCCATGGGCTTTGCCTCAGAGTCAAACCCACAATTTCTCGCAGCCCAAGCAAAGAGCCTACCACTACACCAACACAGAGAAGTTGGTAACAGAGTTTACATTAGTTCACATAATCCTAGTGACTGTGCACACAACATGGCCAAACAAATGCAAAAGACATTATCTAGCCTATCAATCCAATGGAAACTCATAGGCAACACAGTCCATTAGACTAGGCAAATACATGCAGCCATACAAAGTTCATGGGCCTTGCCTCAGAGTCGAACCCACAACCTCTTGGAGAACAAGCAAAGAGCCTACCACTAAACCAACACAGAGAAGTAGGTGAATGACTCTACATTAATTCACATAATCCTAGTGACTGCGCACACAACATGGCCAAACAAAAGCAAAAGACAGTATCTGGCCTATCAATCCAATTGAAGCTCATAAGCAACATAGTCCATTGGACTAGGCGATAACATGCAGCCATACAATGTCCATGGGCCTTGCCTCAAAGTCGAACTCACAACCTCTCGCAGTTTAAGCAAAGAGCCTACTACTACACCAACACAGAGAAATGTGAACCTGACTCTACATTAATTCACATAAACCTAGTGACTGCGCACACAACATGGCCAAACGAAAGCAAAAGTCAATACCTGGCCTATCAATCCAATGGAAACTCATAGGCAACACAGTCCATTATACTAGGCAATTACATGCAGCCATAAAAAGTCCAAGGGCCTTGCCTCAGAGTCAAATCCACAACCTCTCGCAGCTCAAGCAAAGAGCCTACCACTACACCAACACAGAGAAATGTGAAACTGACTCTATATTAATTCACATAATCCTAGTGACTGCGCACACAACATGGCCAAACGAAAGCAAAAGTCAATACCTGGCCTATCAATCCAATGGAAACTCATAGGCAACACAGTCCTTTGGACTAGGCAATTAGATGCAGCCATACAAAGTCCATGAGCCTTGCATTTGAGTCGAACTCACAACCTCTCCCAGCCCAAGCAAAGAGCCTACCACTACACCAACACAGAGAAGTGGGAAACTGACTCAACATTAATTCACATAATCCTAGTGACTGCGCACAAAACATGGCCAAACAAAAGCAAAAGAAGGCACCTGGCCTATCAATCCAATGGAATCTCATAGGTAACACAGTCCATTGGACTATGCAATTACATGCAGCCATAAAAAGTCCATGGGCCTTGCCTCAGAGTCGAACTCACAACCTCTCGCAGCCCAAGAAAAAAGCCTACCACTACAGCAACACGGAGAAGTGTGAAACCGACTCTACATTAACTCACATAATCCTAGTGACTGCGCACACAACATGGCCAAACAAAAGCAAAAGACAGTACCTGGCCTATCAATCCAATGGAAACTCAGAGGCAACCCCATCCATTGGACTAGGCAATTACATGCAGCCATACAGAGTCCATGGGCCTTGCCTCAGAGTCTATCCCACAACCTCTGGCAGAACAAGCAAAGAGCCTACAACCACACCAACACAAAGAAGTAGGAAGCTGCATCTACATTAATTCACATAATCCTAGTGACTGCGCACACAACATGGCCAAACAGAAGCAAAAGACATTACCTGGCCTATCAAGCCAATGGAAACTCATAGGCAACACAGTCCATTGAACTAGGCAATTACATGCAGCCATACAAAGTCCATGGGCCTTGCCTCAGAGTCAAACCCACAACTTCTCGCAGCCAAGCAAAGCGCCTTCCACTACACCAACACAGAGAAGTGGGAAACTGATTCTACATTAATTCACATAATCCTACCGACTTCGCACACAACATAACCAAACAAAAGACAATACCTGGCCTATCAGTCCAATGAAAACTCATAGGCAACACAGTCCATTGGACTAGGCAATTACATGCAGCCATACAAAGTCTATGGGCTTTGCCTCAGAGTCAAACCCACATTTTCTCGCAGCCCAAGAAAAGAGCCTACCACTACACCAACACAGAGAAGTTGAAAACTGAGTTTACATTAGTTCACATAATCCTAGTGACTGCGCACACAACATGGCCAAACAAAAGCAAAAGGTAGTACCTGGCCTATCAATCCAATAGGAACTCATAGGTAACACAGTCATCTGAAATAGGCAATTACATGCATCCATACAAACTCCATGGGCCTTGCCTCAAAGTCGAACCAACAACCTTTCGCAGCTTAAGCAAAAAGACTACCACTACACCAACACAGAGAAGTAGGTAAAGGACTCTACATTAATTCACATAATCCTAGAGACTGCGCACCCAACATGGCCAAACAAATGCAAAAGACATTATCTGGCCTATCAATCCAATGAAATCATAGGCAACATAGTCCATTAGACTAAGCAAATATATGCAGCCATACAAAGTTAATGGGCCTTGCCTCAGAGTCGAACCCACAACCTCTTGGAGAACAAGCAAAGAGCCTACCACTAAACCAACACAGAGAAGTTGGAAACAAACTCTACATTAATTCACAGAATCCTAGTGACTGCGCACACAACATGGCAAAACAAAAGCAAAAGACAGCACCTGGCCTATCAATCCAATGGAAACTCAAAGCTAACACAGTACATTGGACTAGGCAATTACATGCAGCCATACAAAGCCCATTGGCCTTGCCCCAGAGTCGAACCCACACCCTCTCATAGCCCAAGGAAAGAGCCTACTAATACACCAACACAGAGAAGTGGAAAACCAATTCTTTATTAATTCACATAATCCTAGTGACTGCGCACATAAAATGGCCAAACAAAAGCAAAAGACAGTACCTGGCCTATCAAACCAATGGAAACTCATAGGCAACACAGTCCATTGGACTAGACAATTACATGGAGACATACAAAGTCCATGGGCCTTGCATTAGAGTCGAACCCACAACCTCTCGCAGCCCAAGCAAAGAGCCTACCACTACACCAACACAGAGAAGTGGGCAACTGTTTCTACATTAATTCAAATAATCCTACCGACTGCGCACACAACATGGCCAAACAAAAGACAATACCTGGCCTATCAATTCAAAGGAAACTCATAGGCAACACAGTCCATTGGACTTGGCAATTACATGCAGCCATACAAAGTCCATGGGCTTTGCCTCAGAGTCAAACCCACAATTTCTCGCAGCCCAAGGAAATAGCCTACGATTACACCAACACAGAGAAGTTGGAAACTGAGTTTACATTAGTTCACATAATCCTAGTGACTGCGCACACAACATGGCCAAACAAAAGACAATACCTGGCCTATCAATTCAATGGAAACTCATAGGCAACACAGTCAATTGAACTAGGCAATTACATGCTGCCATACAAACTCCATGGGCTTTGCCTCAGAGTCGAACCCACAACCTCTCGCAGTTTAAGCAAAGAGACTACCACTACACCAACACAGAGAAGAAGGTGAATGACTCTACATTAATTCACATAATCCTAGTGACTGCGAACACAACATGGCCAAACAAAAGCAAAAGACAGTACCTTGCCTATCAATCCAATTGAAACTCATAGGCAACATAGTCCATTGGACTAGGCAATAACATGCAGCCATACAAAGTCCATGGGCCATGCCTCAAAGTCTAACTCACAACCTCTCGCAGCTCAAGCAAAGAGCCTACCACTACACCAACACAGAGAAATGTGAACCTGACTCTACATTAATTCACATAATCCTAGTAATGTACTGTGTTACCTATGAGTTTACATTGGATTGATAGGCCAGGTAATGTCTTTTGCTTTTGTTTGGCCATGTTGTGTGCGCAGTCACTAGGATTATGTGAATTAATGTAGAGTCGGTTTCCAACTTCTCTGTGTTGGATTAGTGGTAGGCTCTTTGCTTGTTCTCCAAGAGGATGTGGGTTCGACTCTGAGGCAAGGCCCATGAACTTTATATGGCTGCATGAATTTGCCTAGTCTAATGGACTGTGTTGCCTATGAGTTTCCATTGGATTGATAGGCCAGGTATTGTCTTTTGTTTGGCCATGTTGTGTGCGCAGTCGGTAGGATTATGTGAATTAATGTAGAATCAGTTTTCCACTTCTCTGTGTTGGTGTAGTGGTAGGCTCTTTGCTTGGCTGCGAGAGGTTGTGGGTTTGACTCTGAGGAAAGGCCCATGGACTTTGTATGTCTCCATGTAATTGTCTAGTCCAATGGACTGTGTTGCCTATGATTTTCCATTGGATTGATAGGCCAGGTACTGTCTTTTGCTTTTGTTTGGCCATGTTGTGTGCGCAGTCACTAGGATTATGTGAATTAATGTAAACTCAGTTACCAACTTCTCTGTGTTGGTGTAGTGGTAGGCTCTTTGCTTGGGCTGCGAGAAGTTGTGGGTTTGACTTTTAGGCAAAGCCCATGGACTTTGTATGGCTGCATGTAATTGCCTAGTCCAATGGACTGTGTTGCCTATGAGTTTCCATTGAATTGATAGGCCAGGTATTGTCTTTTGTTTGGCCGTGTTGTGTGCGCAGTCGGTAGGATTATGTGAATTAATGTAGAATCAGTTTCCCACTTCTCTGTGTTGGTTTAGGGGTAGGCTCTTTGCTTAAGCTGCGAGAGGTTGTGGGTTTGACTCTGAGGCAAGGCCCATGGAGTTTGTATGGCTGCATGTAATTGCGTAGTTCAATTGACTGTGTTGCGTATGAGTTCCCATTGGATTGATAGGCCAGGTACTGCCTTTTGCTTATGTTTGGCCATGTTGTGTTCGCAGTCACTAGGATTATGTGAATTAATGTAGAGTCAGGTTCACATTTCTCTGTGTTGGTGTAGTGGTAGGCTCTTTGCTTGAGCTGCGAGAGGTTGTGAGTTAGACTTTGAGGCAAGGCCCATGGACTTTGTATGGCTGCATGTTATTGCCTAGTCCAATGGACTATGTTGCCTATGAGTTTCAATTGGATTGATAGGCCAGGTACTGTCTTTTGCTTTTGTTTGGCCATGTTGTGTTCGCAGTCACTAGGATTATGTGAATTAATGTAGAGTCATTCACCTACTTCTCTGTGTTGGTGTAGTTGTAGTCTCTTTGCTTAAGCTGTGAGAGGTTGTGGGTTTGACTCTGAGGCAAAGCACATGGAGTTTGTATGGCAGCATGTAATTGCCTAGTTCAATTGACTGTGTTGCCTATGAGTTTCCATTGAATTGATAGGCCAGGTATTGTCTTTTGTTTGGCCATGTTGTGTGCGCAGTCACTAGGATTATGTGAACTAATGTAAACTCAGTTTCCAACTTCTCTGTGTTGGTGTAATCGTAGGCTATTAACTTGGGCTGCGAGAAATTGTGGGTTTGACTCTGAGGCAAAGCCCATGGACTTTGTATGGCTGCATGTAATTGCCAAGTCCAATGGACTGTGTTGCCTATGAGTTTCCTTTGAATTGATAGGCCAGGTATTGTCTTTTGTTTGGCCATGTTGTGTGCGCAGTCAGTAGGATTATTTGAATTAATGTAGAATCAGTTTCCCACTTCTCTGTGTTGGTGTAGTGGTAGGCTCTTTGCTTGGGCTGCGAGAGGTTGTGGGTTCGACTCTAATGCAAGGCCCATGGACTTTGTATGGCTGCATGTAATTGCCTAGTCCAATGTACTGTGTTAGCTTTGAGTTTCCATTGGATTGATAGGCCAGGTACTGTCTTTTGCTTTTGTTTGGCCATGTTGTGTGCGCAGTCACTAGGATTCTGTGAATTAATGTAGAGTCTGTTTCCAACTTCTCTGTGTTGGTTTAGTGGTAGGCTCTTTGCTTGTTCTCCAAGAGGTTGTGGGTTCGACTCTGAGGCAAGGCCCATTAACTTTGTATGACTTTGCTTAGTCTAATGGACTATGTTGCCTATGATTTCATTGGATTGATAGGCCAGATAATATCTTTTGCATTTGTTTGGCCATGTTGTGTGCGCAGTCACTAGGATTATGTGAATTAATGTAGAGTCATTTACCTACTTCTCTGTGTTGGTGTAGTGGTAGTCTCTTTGCTTAAGCTGCGAAAGGTTGTTGGGTCGACTTTGAGGCAAGGCCCATGGAGTTTGTATGGCTGCATGTAATTGCCTATTTTAGTTGACTGTGTTACCTATGAGTTCCTATTGGATTGATAGGCCAGGTACTACCTTTTGCTTTTGTTTGGCCATGTTGTGTGCGCAGTCACTAGGATTATGTGAACTAATGTAAACTCAGTTTTCAACTTCTCTGTGTTGGTGTAGTGGTAGGCTCTTTGCTTGGGCTGCGAGAAAATGTGGGTTTGACTCTGAGGCAAAGCCCATAGACTTTGTATGGCTGCATGTAATTGCCTAGTCCAATGTACTGTGTTGCCTATGAGTTTTCATTGGACTGATAGGCCAGGTAATGTCTTTTGTTTGGTTATGTTGTGTGCGAAGTCGGTAGGATTATGTGAATTAATGTAGAATCAGTTTCCCACTTCTCTGTGTTGGTGTAGTGGAAGGCGCTTTGCTTGGCTGCGAGAGGTTGTGGGTTTGACTCTGAGGCAAGGCCCATGGACTTTGTATGGCTGCATGTAATTGCCTAGTTCAATGGACTGTGTTGCCTATGAGTTTCCATTGGCTTGATAGGCCAGGTAATGTCTTTTGCTTCTGTTTGGCCATGTTGTGTGCGCAGTCACTAGGATTATGTGAATTAATGTAGATGCAGCTTCCTACTTCTTTGTGTTGGTGTGGTTGTAGGCTCTTTGTTTGTTCTGCCAAAGGTTGTGGGATAGACTCTGAGGCAAGGCCCATGGACTCTGTATGGCTGCATGTAATTGCCTAGTCCAATGGGTGGGGTTGCCTCTGAGTTTCCATTGGATTGATAGGCCAGGTACTGTCTTTTGCTTTCGTTTGGCCATGTTGTGTGCGCAGTCACTAGGATTATGTGAATTAATGTAGAATCAGTTTCCCACTTCTCTGTGTTGGTGTAGTGGTAGGCTCTTTGCTTGGCTGCGAGAGGTTGTGGGTTTGACTCTGAAGCAAGGCCCATGGACTTTGTATGTCTCCATGTAATTGTCTAGTCCAATGGACTGTGTTGCCTATGAGTTTCCATTGGATTGATAGGCCAGGTACTGTCTTTTGCTTTTGTTTGGCCATGTTGTGTGCGCAGTCACTAGGATTATGTGAATTAATGTAGAGTCAGTTTCCAACTTCTCTGTGTTGGTTTAGTGGTAGGCTCTTTGCTTGTTCTCCAAGAGGTTGTGGGTTCGACTCTGAGGCAAGGCCCATGAACTTTGTATGGCTACATGTATTTGCCTAGTCTAATGGACTGTGTTGCCTATGAGTTTCCATTGGATTGATAGGCCAGATAATGTCTTTTGCATTTGTTTCGCAATGTTGTGTGCACAGTCACTAGGATTATGTGAACTAATGTAAACTCAAAAGAACCAATTGAATGACCAAAAAGTAAAGATAGCTACACTCATTTAAGCAGTAAGAACCTATAAAGATGTGAGTGAACCAGCCAATATAAAAGTATATAATCTTTATTGAAAAATTTGTTAAAAGACAAACACATAAAACAGACAATGATGAGGACACATACAATTAACCTCAGGTGAACCAAAATATACAAGCAATAAATAGCATAAGTGCATAATGGTCATGTATCGGAAAAAAAGTGCACCAAAAAAGGGGTGCTGTCCAAGTTTCTTTGAAGAGCCAATAGTCTTTAGGTAGATGAAGAGTGTCCCAAAGAACACCAATAAGGTGGAACTATATTAAATTTCAAGCTAAACAAAGCTTTTTTCTTCATTCAAGACTAAATGTATGAGAGCCACAATCCTATTGCTACAAAACGTGGCATATAACAGGGGAAACAAAGAATACATGTGTCTATGATATTAACAGGATATAATCCTATAAGATGCAAACATAATAGTTTATAAAAAGCAAATCCTGAATGGATCAGGTGGTATAACCACAACAATGTTTCCAAATGCCTACAGTCCCAAACAGGGGAGAAGCAGATCTCAACCATACATATAAAGAAAAGGCAGAAACTGACACAAGTGTCAAAATATAACACTTTTTTCACAGGGCTGGACTAGGAGGCCATATTCCCAGTGTTATAATCAGATAGAAGGGCGGAATGGCTGCATTACCACAGTACTATACCTTTACAAGGAAACAGAGTCAGCCATAGGACCGACCCAAACACTGTGGTGAATCCACAAAAACACACACCAGAAGGGTGTTACAGGGCCCAGACTAAAAAGCCATATTCCCAGTACTATAGCCCACAGAAAGGCAGCATGGCTGCAATACCACAGTAATTTGCCCCTACAAGGGAACAAAGTCAGCCATAAGAACCAACCTTAGCACTGAGTGGCAAGCCCACAAAGACACAGACCAGGAAGATAATAACCTGAGGATAAAGGTACCCCGACACGTGTTTCGCAGAAAAGCTTCTTCCAAGGGGAAACACGTGTCGGGGTACCTTTATCCTCAGGTTATTATCTTCCTGGATAGATAAGAATGATTATATGTATTGTAGAAATGTCTCCTATCATGTTCCCTAATTTTTTATTATGTCCACATCCTGGTCCCCATCTTGGACATCATAACAAACGTGCACTTTTTTGTTTAATTTACACATTGGACCATAGGAAAAATGACACTACAGCTACAGAGGTGACCGTCTGATAGCCCAGCTCGACTATCCATCTCTACTGAAGACCCTTTCAGCTTTTTGAGAGTTGGGTGGAGGACATCATCTCTGAAAATAGGGTCCCACAGCTGCACCCCATCAGTGTAAGCAGGACTCTTAGGACTCTTAGAAGAGTCAATGCTCTAAAACCATGGGGGGCGCTTAGCCCCCTCTCTTCGTCCCTGAGGATGATTTCATTTTTCAGGGATTAGAGAGGGTGGTCCTTGTGGTGGACTGCAGGTATGGAGAGCTGTTGTCATCGTATTAGATAGATAAGAATGATTATATGTATTGTAGAAATGTCTCCTATCATGTTCCCTAATTTCTTATTATGTCCACATCCTGGTCCCCATCTTCGACATCATAACAAACGTGCACTTTTTTGTTTAATTTACACATTGGACCATAGGAAAAATGACACTACAGCTACAGAGGTGACCGTCTGATAGCCCAGCTCGACTATCCATCTCTACTGAAGACCCTTTCAGCTTTTTGAGAGTTGGGTGGAGGACATCATCTCTGAAAATAGGGTCCCACAGCTTCACCCCATCAGTGTGAGCAGGACTCTAAGGACTCTTAGAAGAGTCAATGCTCTGGTACCATGGGGGGCGCTTGGCCCCCTCTCTTCGTCACTGAGGATGATTTCATTTTTCAGGGATTAGAGAGGGTGGTCCTTGTGGTGGACTGCAGGTATGGAGAGCTGTTGTCATCGTATTAGATAGATAAGAATGATTATATGTATTGTAGAAATGTCTCCTATCATGTTCCCTAATTTTTTATTATGTCCACATCCTGGTCCCCATCTTGGACATCATAACAAACGTGCACTTTTTTGTTTAATTTACACATTGGACCATAGGAAAAATGACACTACAGCTACAGAGGTGACCGTCTGATAGCCCAGCTCGACTATCCATCTCTACTGAAGACCCTTTCAGCTTTTTGAGAGTTGGGTGGAGGACATCATCTCTGAAAATAGGGTCCCACAGCTTCACCCCATCAGTGTGAGCAGGACTCTTAGGACTCTTAGAAGAGTCAATGCTCTGGTACCATGGGGGGCGCTTGGCCCCCTCTCTTCGTCACTGAGGATGATTTCATTTTTCAGGGATTAGAGAGGGTGGTCCTTGTGGTGGACTGCAGGTATGGAGAGCTGTTGTCATCGTATTAGATAGATAAGAATGATTATATGTATTGTAGAAATGTCTCCTATCATGTTCCCTAATTTTTTATTATGTCCACAACCTGGTCCCCATCTTGGACATCATAACAAACGTGCACTTTTTTGTTTAATTTACACATTGGACCATAGGAAAAATGACACTACAGCTACAGAGGTGACCGTCTGATAGCCCAGCTCGACTATCCATCTCTACTGAAGACCCTTTCAGCTTTTTGAGAGTTGGGTGGAGGACATCATCTCTGAAAATAGGGTCCCACAGCTGCACCCCATCAGTGTGAGCAGGACTCTTAGGACTCTTAGAAGAGTTAATGCTCTGAGACCATGGGGGCGCTTAGCCACCTCTCTTCGTCACTGAGGATGATTTCATTTTTCAGGGATTAGAGAGGGTGGTCCTTGTGGTGGACTGCAGGTATGGAGAGCTGTTGTCATCGTATTAGATAGATAAGAATGATTATATGTATTGTAGAAATGTCTCCTATCATGTTCCCTAATTTTTTATTATGTCCACATCCTGGTCCCCATCTTGGACATCATAACAAACGTGCACTTTTTTGTTTAATTTACACATTGGACCATAGGAAAAATGACACTACAGCTACAGAGGTGACCGTCTGATAGCCCAGCTCGACTATCCATCTCTACTGAAGACCCTTTCAGCTTTTTGAGAGTTGGGTGGAGGACATCATCTCTGAAAATAGGGTCCCACAGCTGCACCCCATCAGTGTGAGCAGGACTCTTTGGACTCTTAGAAGAGTCAATGCTCTGAGACCATTGGGGGCACTTAGCCCCCTCTCTTCATCACTGAGGATGATTTCATTTTTCAGGGATTAGAGAGGGTGGTCCTTGTGGTGGACTGCAGATATGGAGAGCTGTTATCATCGTATTAGATAGATAAGAATGATTATATGTATTGTAGAAATGTCTCCTATCATGTTCCCTAATTTTTTATTATGTCCACATCCTGGTCCCCATCTTGGACATCATAACAAACGTGCACTTTTTTGTTTAATTTACACATTGGACCATAGGAAAAATGACACTACAGCTACAGAGGTGACCGTCTGATAGCCCAGCTCGACTATCCATCTCTACTGAAGACCCTTTCAGCTTTTTGAGAGTTGGGTGGAGAACATCATCTCTGAAAATAGGGTCCCACAACTGCACCCCATCACTGTGAGCAGGACTCTTAGGACTCTTAGAAGAGTCAATGCTCTGAGACCATGGGGGGCGCTTAGCCCCCTCTCTTCGTCACTGAGGATGATTTCACTTTTCAGGGAATAGAGAGGGTGGTCCTTGTGGTGGACTGCAGGTATGGAGAGCTGTTGTCATCGTATTAGATAGATAAGAATGATTATATGTATTGTAGAAATGTCTCCTATCATGTTCCCTATTTTTTTATTATGTCCACATCCTGGTCCCCATCTTGGAAATCATAACAAACGTGCACTTTTTTGTTTAATTTACACATTGGACCATAGGAAAAATGACACTACAGCTACAGAGGTGACCGTCTGATAGCCCAGCTCGACTATCCATCTCTACTGAAGACCCTTTCAGCTTTTTGAGAGTTGGGTGGAGGACATCATCTCTGAAAATAGGGTCCCACAGCTGCACCCCATCAGTGTGAGCAGGAATCTTAGGACTCTTAGAAGAGTCAATGCTCTGAGACCATGGGGGGTGCTTAGCCCCCTCTCTTCGTCACTGAGGATGATTTCATTTTTCAGGGATTAGAGAGAGTGGTCCTTGTGGTGGACTGCAGGTATGGAGAGCTGTTGTGATCGTATTAGATAGATAAGAATGATTATATGTATTGTAGAAATGTCTCCTATCATGTTCCCTAATTTTTTATTATGTCCACATCCTGGTCCCCATCTTGAACATCATAACAAACGTGCACTTTTTTGTTTAATTTACACATTGGACCATAGGAAAAATGACACTACAGCTACAGAGGTGACCGTCTGATAGCCCAGCTCGACTATCCATCTCTACTGAAGACCCTTTCAGCTTTTTGAGAGTTGGGTGGAGGACATCATCTCTGAAAATAGGGTCCCACAGCTGCACCCCATCAGTGTAAGCAGGACTCTTAGGACTCTTAGAAGAGTCAATGCTCTAAAACCATGGGGGGCGCTTAGCCCCCTCTCTTCGTCCCTGAGGATGATTTCATTTTTCAGGGATTAGAGAGGGTGGTCCTTGTGGTGGACTGCAGGTATGGAGAGCTGTTGTCATCGTATTAGATAGATAAGAATGATTATATGTATTGTAGAAATGTCTCCTATCATGTTCCCTAATTTCTTATTATGTCCACATCCTGGTCCCCATCTTGGACATTATAACAAACGTGCACTTTTTTGTTTAATTTACACATTGGACCATAGGAAAAATGACACTACAGCTACAGAGGTGACCGTCTGATAGCCCAGCTCGACTATCCATCTCTACTGAAGACCCTTTCAGCTTTTTGAGAGTTGGGTGGAGGACATCATCTCTGAAAATAGGGTCCCACAGCTTCACCCCATCAGTGTGAGCAGGACTCTTAGGACTCTTAGAAGAGTCAATGCTCTGGTACCATGGGGGGCGCTTGGCCCCCTCTCTTCGTCACTGAGGATGATTTCATTTTTCAGGGATTAGAGAGGGTGGTCCTTGTGGTGGACTGCAGGTATGGAGAGCTGTTGTCATCGTATTAGATAGATAAGAATGATTATATGTATTGTAGAAATGTCTCCTATCATGTTCCCTAATTTTTTATTATGTCCACATCCTGGTCCCCATCTTGGACATCATAACAAACGTGCACTTTTTTGTTTAATTTACACATTGGACCATAGGAAAAATGACACTACAGCTACAGAGGTGACCGTCTGATAGCCCAGCTCGACTATCCATCTCTACTGAAGACCCTTTCAGCTTTTTGAGAGTTGGGTGGAGGACATCATCTCTTAAAATAGGGTCCCACAGCTGCACCCCATCAGTGTAAGCAGGACTCTTAGTACTCTTAGAAGAGTCAATGCTCTAAAACCATGGGGGGCGCTTAGCCCCCTCTCTTCGTCACTGAGGATGATTTCATTTTTCAGGGATTAGAGAGGGTGGTCCTTGTGGTGGACTGCAGGTATGGAGAGCTGTTGTCATCGTATTAGATAGATAAGAATGATTATATGTATTGTAGAAATGTCTCCTATCATGTTCCCTAATTTTTTATTATGTCCACATCCTGGTCCCCATCTTGGACATCATAACAAACGTGCACTTTTTTGTTTAATTTACACATTGGACCATAGGAAAAATGACACTACAGCTACAGAGGTGACCGTCTGATAGCCCAGCTCGACTATCCATCTCTACTGAAGACCCTTTCAGCTTTTTGAGAGTTGGGTGGAGGACATCATCTCTGAAAATAGGGTCCCACAGCTGCACCCCATCAGTGTGAGCAGGACTCTTAGTTCTCTTAGAAGAGTCAATGCTCTGAGACCATTGGGGGCACTTAGCCCCCTCTCTTCATCACTGAGGATGATTTCATTTTTCAGGGATTAGAGAGGGTGGTCCTTGTGGTGGACTGCAGATATGGAGAGCTGTTATCATCGTATTAGATAGATAAGAATGATTATATGTATTGTAGAAATGTCTCCTATCATGTTCTCTAATTTTTTATTATGTCCACATCCTGGTCCCCATCTTGGACATCATAACAAACGTGCACTTTTTTGTTTAATTTACACATTGGACCATAGGAAAAATGACACTACAGCTACAGAGGTGACCGTCTGATAGCCCAGCTCGACTATCCATCTCTACTGAAGACCCTTTCAGCTTTTTGAGAGTTGGGTGGAGGACATCATCTCTGAAAATAGGGTCCCACAGCTGCACCCCATCAGTGTGAGCAGGACTCTTAGGACTCTTAGAAGAGTCAATGCTCTGAGACCATGGGGGGCGCTTAGCCCCCTCTCTTCGTCACTGAGGATGATTTCATTTTTCAGGGATTAGAGAGGGTGGTCCTTGTGGTGGACTGCAGGTATGGAGAGCTGTTGTCATCGTATTAGATAGATAAGAATGATTATATGTATTGTAGAAATGTCTCCTATCATGTTCCCTAATTTTTTATTATGTCCACATCCTGGTCCCCATCTTTGACATCATAACAAACGTGCACTTTTTTGTTTAATTTACACATTGGACCATAGGAAAAATGACACTACAGCTACAGAGGTGACCGTCTGATAGCCCAGCTCGACTATCCATCTCTACTGAAGACCCTTTCAGCTTTTTGAGAGTTGGGTGGAGGACATCATCTCTGAAAATAGGGTCCCACAGCTGCACCCCATCAGTGTGAGCAGGACTCTTAGTTCTCTTAGAAGAGTCAATGCTCTGAGACCATTGGGGGCACTTAGCCCCCTCTCTTCATCACTGAGGATGATTTCATTTTTCAGGGATTAGAGAGGGTGGTCCTTGTGGTGGACTGCAGATATGGAGAGCTGTTATCATCGTATTAGATAGATAAGAATGATTATATGTATTGTAGAAATGTCTCCTATCATGTTCTCTAATTTTTTATTATGTCCACATCCTGGTCCCCATCTTGGACATCATAACAAACGTGCACTTTTTTGTTTAATTTACACATTGGACCATAGGAAAAATGACACTACAGCTACAGAGGTGACCGTCTGATAGCCCAGCTCGACTATCCATCTCTACTGAAGACCCTTTCAGCTTTTTGAGAGTTGGGTGGAGGACATCATCTCTGAAAATAGGGTCCCACAGCTGCACCCCATCAGTGTGAGCAGGACTCTTAGGACTCTTAGAAGAGTCAATGCTCTGAGACCATGGGGGGCGCTTAGCCCCCTCTCTTCGTCACTGAGGATGATTTCATTTTTCAGGGATTAGAGAGGGTGGTCCTTGTGGTGGACTGCAGGTATGGAGAGCTGTTGTCATCGTATTAGATAGATAAGAATGATTATATGTATTGTAGAAATGTCTCCTATCATGTTCCCTAATTTTTTATTATGTCCACATCCTGGTCCCCATCTTTGACATCATAACAAACGTGCACTTTTTTGTTTAATTTACACATTGGACCATAGGAAAAATGACACTACAGCTACAGAGGTGACCGTCTGATAGCCCAGCTCGACTATCCATCTCTACTGAAGACCCTTTCAGCTTTTTGAGAGTTGGGTGGAGAACATCATCTCTGAAAATAGGGTCCCACAGCTGCACCCCATCAGTGTGAGCAGGACTCTTAGAAGAGTCAATGCTCTGAGACCATGGGGGGCGCTTAGCCCCCTCTCCTCGTCACTGAGGATGATTTCACTTTTCAGGGAATAGAGAGGGTGGTCCTTGTGGTGGACTGCAGGTATGGAGAGCTGTTGTCATCGTATTAGATAGATAAGAATGATTATATGTATTGTAGAAATGTCTCCTATCATGTTCCCTATTTTTTTATTATGTCCACATCCTGGTTCCCATCTTGGAAATCATAACAAACGTGCACTTTTTTGTTTAATTTACAAATTGGACAATAGGAAAAATGACACTACAGCTACAGAGGTGACCGTCTGATAGCCCAGCTCGACTATCCATCTCTACTGAAGACCCTTTCAGCTTTTTGAGAGTTGGGTGGAGGACATCATCTCTGAAAATAGGGTCCCACAGCTGCACCCCATCAGTGTGAGCAGGAATCTTAGGACTCTTAGAAGAGTCAATGCTCTGAGACAATGGGGGGCGCTTAGCCCCCTCTCTTCGTCACTGAGGATGATTTCATTTTTCAGGGATTAGAGAGAGTGGTCCTTGTGGTGGACTGCAGGTATGGAGAGCTGTTGTGATCGTATTAGATAGATAAGAATGATTATATGTATTGTAGAAATGTCTCCTATCATGTTCCCTAATTTTTTATTATGTCCACATCCTGGTCCCCATCTTGAACATCATAACAAACGTGCACTTTTTTGTTTAATTTACACATTGGACCATAGGAAAAATGACACTACAGCTACAGAGGTGACCGTCTGATAGCCCAGCTCGACTATCCATCTCTACTGAAGACCCTTTCAGCTTTTTGAGAGTTGGGTGGAGGACATCATCTCTGAAAATAGGGTCCCACAGCTTCACCCCATCAGTGTGAGCAGGACTCTTAGGACTCTTAGAAGAGTCAATGCTCTGGTACCATGGGGGGCGCTTGGCCCCCTCTCTTCGTCACTGAGGATGATTTCATTTTTCAGGGATTAGAGAGGGTGGTCCTTGTGGTGGACTGCAGGTATGGAGAGCTGTTGTCATCGTATTAGATAGATAAGAATGATTATATGTATTGTAGAAATGTCTCCTATCATGTTCCCTAATTTTTTATTATGTCCACATCCTGGTCCCCATCTTGGACATCATAACAAACGTGCACTTTTTTGTTTAATTTACACATTGGACCATAGGAAAAATGACACTACAGCTACAGAGGTGACCGTCTGATAGCCCAGCTCGACTATCCATCTCTACTGAAGACCCTTTCAGCATTTTGAGAGTTGGGTGGAGGACATCATCTCTGAAAATAGGGTCCCACAGCTGCACCCCATCAGTGTGAGCAGGACTCTTAAGACTCTTAGAAGAGTCAATGCTCTGAGACCATTGGGGGCACTGAGCCCCCTCTCTTCGTCACTGATGATGATTTCATTTTTCAGGGTTTAGAGAGGGTGGTCCTTGTGGTGGACTGCAGGTATGGAGAGCTGTTATCATCGTATTAGATAGATAAGAATGATTATATGTATTGTAGAAATGTCTCCTATCATGTTCCCTAATTTTTTATTATGTCCACATCCTGGTCCCCATCTTGGACATCATAACAAACGTGCACTTTTTTGTTTAATTTACACATTGGACCATAGGAAAAATGACACTACAGCTACAGAGGTGACCGTCTGATAGCCCAGCTCGACTATCCATCTCTACTGAAGACCCTTTCAGCTTTTTGAGAGTTGGGTGGAGGACATCATCTCTGAAAATAGGGTCCCACAGCTTCACCCCATCAGTGTGAGCAGGACTCTTAGGACTCTTAGAAGAGTCAATGCTCTGGTACCATGGGGGGCGCTTGGCCCCCTCTCTTCGTCACTGAGGATGATTTCATTTTTCAGGGATTAGAGAGGGTGGTCCTTGTGGTGGACTGCAGGTATGTAGAGCTGTTGTCATCGTATTAGATAGATAAGAATGATTATATGTATTGTAGAAATGTCTCCTATCATGTTCCCTAATTTTTTATTATGTCCACATCCTGGTCCCCATCTTGGACATCATAACAAACGTGCACTTTTTTGTTTAATTTACACATTGGACCATAGGAAAAATGACACTACAGCTACAGAGGTGACCGTCTGATAGCCCAGCTCGACTATCCATCTCTACTGAAGACCCTTTCAGCTTTTTGAGAGTTGGGTGGAGGACATCATCTCTGAAAATAGGGTCCCACAGCTGCACCCCATCAGTGTGAGCAGGACTCTTAGGACTCTTAGAAGAGTTAATGCTCTGAGACCATGGGGGCGCTTAGCCCCCTCTCTTCGTCACTGAGGATGATTTCATTTTTCAGGGATTAGAGAGGGTGGTCCTTGTGGTGGACTGCAGGTATGGAGAGCTGTTGTCATCGTATTAGATAGATAAGAATGATTATATGTATTGTAGAAATGTCTCCTATCATGTTCCCTAATTTTTTATTATGTCCACATCCTGGTCCCCATCTTGGACATCATAACAAACGTGCACTTTTTTGTTTAATTTACACATTGGACCATAGGAAAAATGACACTACAGCTACAGAGGTGACCGTCTGATAGCCCAGCTCGACTATCCATCTCTACTGAAGACCCTTTCAGCTTTTTGAGAGTTGGGTGGAGGACATCATCTCTGAAAATAGGGTCCCACAGCTGCACCCCATCAGTGTGAGCAGGACTCTTAGGACTCTTAGAAGAGTCAATGCTCTGAGACCATTGGGGGCACTTAGCCCCCTCTCTTCGTCACTGAGGATGATTTCATTTTTCAGGGATTAGGGAGGGTGGTCCTTGTGGTGGACTGCAGGTATGGAGAGCTGTTATCATCGTATTAGATAGATAAGAATGATTATATGTATTGTAGAAATGTCTCCTATCATGTTCCCTAATTTTTTATTATGTCCACATCCTGGTCCCCATCTTGGACATCATAACAAACGTGCACTTTTTTGTTTAATTTACACATTGGACCATAGGAAAAATGACACTACAGCTACAGAGGTGACCGTCTGATAGCCCAGCTCGACAATCCATCTCTACTGAAGACCCTTTCAGCTTTTTGAGAGTTGGGTGGAGGACATCATCTCTGAAAATAGGGTCCCACAGCTGCACCCCATCAGTGTGAGCAGGACTCTTAGGACTCTTAGAAGAGTCAATGCTCTGAGACCATGGGGGGCGCTTAGCCCCCTCTCTTCGTCACTGAGGATGATTTCATTTTTCAGGGATTAGAGAGGGTGGTCCTTGTGGTGGACTGCAGGTATGGAGAGCTGTTGTCATCGTATTAAATAGATAAGAATGATTATATGTATTGTAGAAATGTCTCCTATCATGTTCCCTAATTTTTTATTATGTCCACATCCTGGTCCCCATCTTGGACATCATAACAAACGTGCACTTTTTTGTTTAATTTACACATTGGACCATAGGAAAAATGACACTACAGCTACAGAGGTGACCGTCTGATAGCCCAGCTCGACTATCCATCTCTACTGAAGACCCTTTCAGCTTTTTGAGAGTTGGGTGGAGAACATCATCTCTGAAAATAGGGTCCCACAGCTGCACCCCATCAGTGTGAGCAGGACTCTTAGGACTCTTAGAAGAGTCAATGTTTTGAGACCATGGGGGGCGCTTAGCCCCCTCTCTTCGTCACTGAGGATGATTTCACTTTTCAGGGAATAGAGAGGGTGGTCCTTGTGGTGGACTGCAGGTATGGAGAGCTGTTGTCATCGTATTAGATAGATAAGAATGATTATATGTATTGTAGAAATGTCTCCTATCATGTTCCCTATTTTTTTATTATGTCCACATCCTGGTCCCCATCTTGGAAATCATAACAAACGTGCACTTTTTTGTTTAATTTACACATTGGACCATAGGAAAAATGACACTACAGCTACAGAGGTGACCGTCTGGTAGCCCAGCTCGACTATCCATCTCTACTGAAGACCCTTTCAGCTTTTTGAGAGTTGGGTGGAGGACATCATCTCTGAAAATAGGGTCCCACAGCTGCACCCCATCAGTGTGAGCAGGACTCTTAGGACTCTTAGAAGAGTTAATGCTCTGAGACCATGGGGGCGCTTAGCCCCCTCTCTTCGTCACTGAGGATGATTTCATTTTTCAGGGATTAGAGAGGGTGGTCCTTGTGGTGGACTGCAGGTATGGAGAGCTGTTGTCATCGTATTAGATAGATAAGAATGATTATATGTATTGTAGAAATGTCTCCTATCATGTTCCCTAATTTTTTATTATGTCCACATCCTGGTCCCCATCTTGGACATCATAACAAACGTGCACTTTTTTGTTTAATTTACACATTGGACCATAGGAAAAATGACACTACAGCTACAGAGGTGACCGTCTGATAGCCCAGCTCGACTATCCATCTCTACTGAAGACCCTTTCAGCTTTTTGAGAGTTGGGTGGAGGACATCATCTCTGAAAATAGGGTCCCACAGCTGCACCCCATCAGTGTGAGCAGGACTCTTAGGACTCTTAGAAGAGTCAATGCTCTGAGACCATTGGGGGCACTTAGCCCCCTCTCTTCGTCACTGAGGATGATTTCATTTTTCAGGGATTAGGGAGGGTGGTCCTTGTGGTGGACTGCAGGTATGGAGAGCTGTTATCATCGTATTAGATAGATAAGAATGATTATATGTATTGTAGAAATGTCTCCTATCATGTTCCCTAATTTTTTATTATGTCCACATCCTGGTCCCCATCTTGGACATCATAACAAACGTGCACTTTTTTGTTTAACTTACACATTGGACCATAGGAAAAATGACACTACAGCTACAGAGGTGACCGTCTGATAGCCCAGCTCGACAATCCATCTCTACTGAAGACCCTTTCAGCTTTTTGAGAGTTGGGTGGAGGACATCATCTCTGAAAATAGGGTCCCACAGCTGCACCCCATCAGTGTGAGCAGGACTCTTAGGACTCTTAGAAGAGTCAATGCTCTGAGACCATGGGGGGCGCTTAGCCCCCTCTCTTCGTCACTGAGGATGATTTCATTTTTCAGGGATTAGAGAGGGTGGTCCTTGTGGTGGACTGCAGGTATGGAGAGCTGTTGTCATCGTATTAAATAGATAAGAATGATTATATGTATTGTAGAAATGTCTCCTATCATGTTCCCTAATTTTTTATTATGTCCACATCCTGGTCCCCATCTTGGACATCATAACAAACGTGCACTTTTTTGTTTAATTTACACATTGGACCATAGGAAAAATGACACTACAGCTACAGAGGTGACCGTCTGATAGCCCAGCTCGACTATCCATCTCTACTGAAGACCCTTTCAGCTTTTTGAGAGTTGGGTGGAGGACATCATCTCTGAAAATAGGGTCCCACAGCTGCACCCCATCAGTGTGAGCAGGACTCTTAGGATTCTTAGAAGAGTTAATGCTCTGAGACCATGGGGGCGCTTAGCCCCCTCTCTTCGTCACTGAGGATGATTTCATTTTTCAGGGATTAGAGAGGGTGGTCCTTGTGGTGGACTGCAGGTATGGAGAGCTGTTGTCATCGTATTAGATAGATAAGAATGATTATATGTATTGTAGAAATGTCTCCTATCATGTTCCCTAATTTTTTATTATGTCCACATCCTGGTCCCCATCTTGGACATCATAACAAACGTGCACTTTTTTGTTTAATTTACACATTGGACCATAGGAAAAATGACACTACAGCTACAGAGGTGACCGTCTGATAGCCCAGCTCGACTATCCATCTCTACTGAAGACCCTTTCAGCTTTTTGAGAGTTGGGTGGAGGACATCATCTCTTAAAATAGGGTCCCACAGCTGCACCCCATCAGTGTAAGCAGGACTCTTAGGACTCTTAGAAGAGTCAATGCTCTAAAACCATGGGGGGCGCTTAGCCCCCTCTCTTCGTCCCTGAGGATGATTTCATTTTTCAGGGATTAGAGAGGGTGGTCCTTGTGGTGGACTGCAGGTATGGAGAGCTGTTGTCATCGTATTAGATAGATAAGAATGATTATATGTATTGTAGAAATGTCTCCTATCATGTTCCCTAATTTTTTATTATGTCCACATCCTGGTCCCCATCTTGGACATCATAACAAACGTGCACTTTTTTGTTTAATTTACACATTGGACCATAGGAAAAATGACACTACAGCTACAGAGGTGACTGTCTGATAGCCCAGCTCGACTATCCATCTCTACTGAAGACCCTTTCAGCTTTTTGAGAGTTGGGTGGAGGACATCATCTCTGAAAATAGGGTCCCACAGCTGCACCCTATCAGTGTGAGCAGGACTCTTAGGACTCTTAGAAGAGTTAATGCTCTGAGACCATTGGGGGCACTTAGCCCCCTCTCTTCGTCACTGAGGATGATTTCATTTTTCAGGGATTAGAGAGGGTGGTCCTTGTGGTGGACTGCAGGTATGGAGAGCTGTTGTCATCGTATTAGATAGATAAGAATGATTATATGTATTGTAGAAATGTCTCCTATCATGTTCCCTAATTTTTTATTATGTCCACATCCTGGTCCCCATCTTGGACATCATAACAAACGTGCACTTTTTTGTTTAATTTACACATTGGACCATAGGAAAAATGACACTACAGCTACAGAGGTGACCGTCTGATAGCCCAGCTCGACTATCCATCTCTACTGAAGACCCTTTCAGCTTTTTGAGAGTGTGGTGGAGGACATCATCTCTTAAAATAGGGTCCCACAGCTGCACCCCATCAGTGTAAGCAGGACTCTTAGGACTCTTAGAAGAGTCAATGCTCTAAAACCATGGGGGGCGCTTAGCCCCCTCTCTTCGTCCCTGAGGATGATTTCATTTTTCAGGGATTAGAGAGGGTGGTCCTTGTGGTGGACTGCAGGTATGGAGAGCTGTTGTCATCGTATTAGATAGATAAGAATGATTATATGTATTGTAGAAATGTCTCCTATCATGTTCCCTAATTTTTTATTATGTCCACATCCTGGTCCCCATCTTGGACATCATAACAAACGTGCACTTTTTTGTTTAATTTACACATTGGACCATAGGAAAAATGACACTACAGCTACAGAGGTGACTGTCTGATAGCCCAGCTCGACTATCCATCTCTACTGAAGACCCTTTCAGCTTTTTGAGAGTTGGGTGGAGGACATCATCTCTGAAAATAGGGTCCCACAGCTGCACCCTATCAGTGTGAGCAGGACTCTTAGGACTCTTAGAAGAGTCAATGCTCTGAGACCATTGGGGGCACTTAGCCCCCTCTCTTCGTCACTGAGGATGATTTCATTTTTCAGGGATTAGAGAGGGTGGTCCTTGTGGTGGACTGCAGGTATGGAGAGCTGTTATCATCGTATTAGATAGATAAGAATGATTATATGTATTGTAGAAATGTCTCCTATCATGTTCCCTAATTTTTTATTATGTCCACATCCTGGTCCCCATCTTGGACATCATAACAAACGTGCACTTTTTTGTTTAATTTACACATTGGACCATAGGAAAAATGACACTACAGCTACAGAGGTGACCGTCTGATAGCCCAGCTCGACAATCCATCTCTACTGAAGACCCTTTCAGCTTTTTGAGAGTTGGGTGGAGGACATCATCTCTGAAAATAGGGTCCCACAGCTGCACCCCATCAGTGTGAGCAGGACTCTTAGGACTCTTAGAAGAGTCAATGCTCTCAGACCATGGGGGGCGCTTAGCCCCCTCTCTTCGTCACTGAGGATGATTTCATTTTTCAGGGATTAGAGAGGGTGGTCCTTGTGGTGGACTGCAGGTATGGAGAGCTGTTGTCATCGTATTAAATAGATAAGAATGATTATATGTATTGTAGAAATGTCTCCTATCATGTTCCCTAATTTTTTATTATGTCCACATCCTGGTCCCCATCTTGGACATCATAACAAACGTGCACTTTTTTGTTTAATTTACACATTGGACCATAGGAAAAATGACACTACAGCTACAGAGGTGACCGTCTGATAGCCCAGCTCGACTATCCATCTCTACTGAAGACCCTTTCAGCTTTTTGAGAGTTGGGTGGAGAACATCATCTCTGAAAATAGGGTCCCACAGCTGCACCCCATCAGTGTGATCAGGACTCTTAGGACTCTTAGAAGAGTCAATGTTTTGAGACCATGGGGGGCGCTTAGCCCCCTCTCTTCGTCACTGAGGATGATTTCACTTTTCAGGGAATAGAGAGGGTGGTCCTTGTGGTGGACTGCAGGTATGGAGAGCTGTTGTCATCGTATTAGATAGATAAGAATGATTATATGTATTGTAGAAATGTCTCCTATCATGTTCCCTATTTTTTTATTATGTCCACATCCTGGTCCCCATCTTGGAAATCATAACAAACGTGCACTTTTTTGTTTAATTTACACATTGGACCATAGGAAAAATGACACTACAGCTACAGAGGTGACCGTCTGGTAGCCCAGCTCGACTATCCATCTCTACTGAAGACCCTTTCAGCTTTTTGAGAGTTGGGTGGAGGACATCATCTCTGAAAATAGGGTCCCACAGCTGCACCCCATCAGTGTGAGCAGGACTCTTAGGACTCTTAGAAGAGTCAATGTTTTGAGACCATGGGGGGCGCTTAGCCCCCTCTCTTCGTCACTGAGGATGATTTCATTTTTCAGGGATTAGAGAGAGTGGTCCTTGTGGTGGACTGCAGGTATGGAGAGCTGTTGTGATCATATTAGATAGATAAGAATGATTATATGTATTGTAGAAATGTCTCCTATCATGTTCCCTAATTTTTTATTATGTCCACATCCTGGTCCCCATCTTGGACATCATAACAAACGTGCACTTTTTTGTTTAATTTACACATTGGACCATAGGAAAAATGACACTACAGCTACAGAGGTGACCGTCTGATAGCCCAGCTCGACTATCCATCTCTACTGAAGACCCTTTCAGCTTTTTGAGAGTTGGGTGGAGGACATCATCTCTTAAAATAGGGTCCCACAGCTGCACCCCATCAGTGTAAGCAGGACTCTTAGGACTCTTAGAAGAGTCAATGCTCTAAAACCATGGGGGGCGCTTAGCCCCCTCTCTTCGTCCCTGAGGATGATTTCATTTTTCAGGGATTAGAGAGGGTGGTCCTTGTGGTGGACTGCAGGTATGGAGAGCTGTTGTCATCGTATTAGATAGATAAGAATGATTATATGTATTGTAGAAATGTCTCCTATCATGTTCCCTAATTTTTTATTATGTCCACATCCTGGTCCCCATCTTGGACATCATAACAAACGTGCACTTTTTTGTTTAATTTACACATTGGACCATAGGAAAAATGACACTACAGCTACAGAGGTGACCGTCTGATAGCCCAGCTCGACTATCCATCTCTACTGAAGACCCTTTCAGCTTTTTGAGAGTTGGGTGGAGGACATCATCTCTGAAAATAGGGTCCCACAGCTGCACCCCATCAGTGTGAGCAGGACTCTTAGGACTCTTAGAAGAGTTAATGCTCTGAGACCATGGGGGCGCTTAGCCCCCTCTCTTCGTCACTGAGGATGATTTCATTTTTCAGGGATTAGAGAGGGTGGTCCTTGTGGTGGACTGCAGGTATGGAGAGCTGTTGTCATCGTATTAGATAGATAAGAATGATTATATGTATTGTAGAAATGTCTCCTATCATGTTCCCTAATTTTTTATTATGTCCACATCCTGGTCCCCATCTTGGACATCATAACAAACGTGCACTTTTTTGTTTAATTTACACATTGGACCATAGGAAAAATGACACTACAGCTACAGAGGTGACCGTCTGATAGCCCAGCTCGACTATCCATCTCTACTGAAGACCCTTTCAGCTTTTTGAGAGTTGGGTGGAGGACATCATCTCTTAAAATAGGGTCCCACAGCTGCACCCCATCAGTGTAAGCAGGACTCTTAGGACTCTTAGAAGAGTCAATGCTCTAAAACCATGGGGGGCGCTTAGCCCCCTCTCTTCGTCCCTGAGGATGATTTCATTTTTCAGGGATTAGAGAGGGTGGTCCTTGTGGTGGACTGCAGGTATGGAGAGCTGTTGTCATCGTATTAGATAGATAAGAATGATTATATGTATTGTAGAAATGTCTCCTATCATGTTCCCTAATTTTTTATTATGTCCACATCCTGGTCCCCATCTTGGACATCATAACAAACGTGCACTTTTTTGTTTAATTTACACATTGGACCATAGGAAAAATGACACTACAGCTACAGAGGTGACCGTCTGATAGCCCAGCTCGACTATCCATCTCTACTGAAGACCCTTTCAGCTTTTTGAGAGTTGGGTGGAGGACATCATCTCTGAAAATAGGGTCCCACAGCTGCACCCCATCAGTGTGAGCAGGACTCTTAGGACTCTTAGAAGAGTTAATGCTCTGAGACCATGGGGGCGCTTAGCCCCCTCTCTTCGTCACTGAGGATGATTTCATTTTTCAGGGATTAGAGAGGGTGGTCCTTGTGGTGGACTGCAGGTATGGAGAGCTGTTGTCATCGTATTAGATAGATAAGAATGATTATATGTATTGTAGAAATGTCTCCTATCATGTTCCCTAATTTTTTATTATGTCCACATCCTGGTCCCCATCTTGGACATCATAACAAACGTGCACTTTTTTGTTTAATTTACACATTGGACCATAGGAAAAATGACACTACAGCTACAGAGGTGACCGTCTGATAGCCCAGCTCGACTATCCATCTCTACTGAAGACCCTTTCAGCTTTTTGAGAGTTGGGTGGAGGACATCATCTCTTAAAATAGGGTCCCACAGCTGCACCCCATCAGTGTAAGCAGGACTCTTAGGACTCTTAGAAGAGTCAATGCTCTAAAACCATGGGGGGCGCTTAGCCCCCTCTCTTCGTCCCTGAGGATAATTTCATTTTTCAGGGATTAGAGAGGGTGGTCCTTGTGGTGGACTGCAGGTATGGAGAGCTGTTGTCATCGTATTAGATAGATAAGAATGATTATATGTATTGTAGAAATGTCTCCTATCATATTCCCTAATTTTTTATTATGTCCACATCCTGGTCCCCATCTTGGACATCATAACAAACGTGCACTTTTTTGTTTAATTTACACATTGGACCATAGGAAAAATGACACTACAGCTACAGAGGTGACCGTCTGATAGCCCAGCTCGACTATCCATCTCTACTGAAGACCCTTTCAGCATTTTGAGAGTTGGGTGGAGGACATCATCTCTGAAAATAGGGTCCCACAGCTGCACCCCATCAGTGTGAGCAGGACTCTTAGGACTCTTAGAAGAGTTAATGCTCTGAGACCATGGGGGCGCTTAGCCCCCTCTCTTCGTCACTGAGGATGATTTCATTTTTCAGGGATTAGAGAGGGTGGTCCTTGTGGTGGACTGCAGGTATGGAGAGCTGTTGTCATCGTATTAGATAGATAAGAATGATTATATGTATTGTAGAAATGTCTCCTATCATGTTCCCTAATTTTTTATTATGTCCACATCCTGGTCCCCATCTTGGACATCATAACAAACGTGCACTTTTTTGTTTAATTTACACATTGGACCATAGGAAAAATGACACTACAGCTACAGAGGTGACCGTCTGATAGCCCAGCTCGACTATCCATCTCTACTGAAGACCCTTTCAGCTTTTTGAGAGTTGGGTGGAGGACATCATCTCTGAAAATAGGGTCCCACAGCTGCACCCCATCAGTGTGAGCAGGACTCTTAGGACTCTTAGAAGAGTCAATGCTCTGAGACCATGGGGGGCGCTTAGCCCCCTCTCTTCGTCACTGAGGATGATTTCATTTTTCAGGGATTAGAGAGGGTGGTCCTTGTGGTGGACTGCAGGTATGGAGAGCTGTTGTCATCGTATTAAATAGATAAGAATGATTATATGTATTGTAGAAATGTCTCCTATCATGTTCCCTAATTTTTTATTATGTCCACATCCTGGTCCCCATCTTGGACATCATAACAAACGTGCACTTTTTTGTTTAATTTACACATTGGACCATAGGAAAAATGACACTACAGCTACAGAGGTGACCGTCTGATAGCCCAGCTCGACTATCCATCTCTACTGAAGACCCTTTCAGCTTTTTGAGAGTTGGGTGGAGAACATCATCTCTGAAAATAGGGTCCCACAGCTGCACCCCATCAGTGTGAGCAGGACTCTTAGGACTCTTAGAAGAGTCAATGTTTTGAGACCATGGGGGGCGCTTAGCCCCCTCTCTTCGTCACTGAGGATGATTTCACTTTTCAGGGAATAGAGAGGGTGGTCCTTGTGGTGGACTGCAGGTATGGAGAGCTGTTGTCATCGTATTAGATAGATAAGAATGATTATATGTATTGTAGAAATGTCTCCTATCATGTTCCCTATTTTTTTATTATGTCCACATCCTGGTCCCCATCTTGGAAATCATAACAAACGTGCACTTTTTTGTTTAATTTACACATTGGACCATAGGAAAAATGACACTACAGCTACAGAGGTGACCGTCTGGTAGCCCAGCTCGACTATCCATCTCTACTGAAGACCCTTTCAGCTTTTTGAGAGTTGGGTGGAGGACATCATCTCTGAAAATAGGGTCCACAGCTGCACCCCATCAGTGTGAGCAGGACTTTTAGGACTCTTAGAAGAGTTAATGCTCTGAGACCATGGGGGCGCTTAGCCCCCTCTCTTCGTCACTGAGGATGATTTCATTTTTCAGGGATTAGAGAGGGTGGTCCTTGTGGTGGACTGCAGGTATGGAGAGCTGTTGTCATCGTATTAGATAGATAAGAATGATTATATGTATTGTAGAAATGTCTCCTATCATGTTCCCTAATTTTTTATTATGTCCACATCCTGGTCCCCATCTTGGACATCATAACAAACGTGCACTTTTTTGTTTAATTTACACATTGGACCATAGGAAAAATGACACTACAGCTACAGAGGTGACCGTCTGATAGCCCAGCTCGACTATCCATCTCTACTGAAGACCCTTTCAGCTTTTTGAGAGTTGGGTGGAGGACATCATCTCTGAAAATAGGGTCCCACAGCTGCACCCCATCAGTGTGAGCAGGACTCTTAGGACTCTTAGAAGAGTCAATGCTCTGAGACCATTGGGGGCACTTAGCCCCCTCTCTTCGTCACTGAGGATGATTTCATTTTTCAGGGATTAGGGAGGGTGGTCCTTGTGGTGGACTGCAGGTATGGAGAGCTGTTATCATCGTATTAGATAGATAAGAATGATTATATGTATTGTAGAAATGTCTCCTATCATGTTCCCTAATTTTTTATTATGTCCACATCCTGGTCCCCATCTTGGACATCATAACAAACGTGCACTTTTTTGTTTAATTTACACATTGGACCATAGGAAAAATGACACTACAGCTACAGAGGTGACCGTCTCATAGCCCAGCTCGACAATCCATCTCTACTGAAGACCCTTTCAGCTTTTTGAGAGTTGGGTGGAGGACATCATCTCTGAAAATAGGGTCCCACAGCTGCACCCCATCAGTGTGAGCAGGACTCTTAGGACTCTTAGAAGAGTCAATGCTCTGAGACCATGGGGGGCGCTTAGCCCCCTCTCTTCGTCACTGAGGATGATTTCATTTTTCAGGGATTAGAGAGGGTGGTCCTTGTGGTGGACTGCAGGTATGGAGAGCTGTTGTCATCGTATTAAATAGATAAGAATGATTATATGTATTGTAGAAATGTCTCCTATCATGTTCCCTAATTTTTTATTATGTCCACATCCTGGTCCCCATCTTGGACATCATAACAAACGTGCACTTTTTTGTTTAATTTACACATTGGACCATAGGAAAAATGACACTACAGCTACAGAGGTGACCGTCTGATAGCCCAGCTCGACTATCCATCTCTACTGAAGACCCTTTCAGCTTTTTGAGAGTTGGGTGGAGAACATCATCTCTGAAAATAGGGTCCCACAGCTGCACCCCATCAGTGTGAGCAGGACTCTTAGAACTCTTAGAAGAGTCAATGTTTTGAGACCATGGGGGGCGCTTAGCCCCCTCTCTTCGTCACTGAGGATGATTTCACTTTTCAGGGAATAGAGAGGGTGGTCCTTGTGGTGGACTGCAGGTATGGAGAGCTGTTGTGATCGTATTAGATAGATAAGAATGATTATATGTATTGTAGAAATGTCTCCTATCATGTTCCCTAATTTTTTATTATGTCCACATCCTGGTCCCCATCTTGGACATCATAACAAACGTGCACTTTTTTGTTTAATTTACACATTGGACCATAGGAAAAATGACACTACAGCTACAGAGGTGACCGTCTGATAGCCCAGCTCGACTATCCATCTCTACTGAAGACCCTTTCAGCTTTTTGAGAGTTGGGTGGAGGACATCATCTCTGAAAATAGGGTCCCACAGCTGCACCCCATCAGTGTGAGCAGGACTCTTAGGATTCTTAGAAGAGTTAATGCTCTGAGACCATGGGGGCGCTTAGCCCCCTCTCTTCGTCACTGAGGATGATTTCATTTTTCAGGGATTAGAGAGGGTGGTCCTTGTGGTGGACTGCAGGTATGGAGAGCTGTTGTCATCGTATTAGATAGATAAGAATGATTATATGTATTGTAGAAATGTCTCCTATCATGTTCCCTAATTTTTTATTATGTCCACATCCTGGTCCCCATCTTGGACATCATAACAAACGTGCACTTTTTTGTTTAATTTACACATTGGACCATAGGAAAAATGACACTACAGCTACAGAGGTGACCGTCTGATAGCCCAGCTCGACTATCCATCTCTACTGAAGACCCTTTCAGCTTTTTGAGAGTTGGGTGGAGGACATCATCTCTTAAAATAGGGTCCCACAGCTGCACCCCATCAGTGTAAGCAGGACTCTTAGGACTCTTAGAAGAGTCAATGCTCTAAAACCATGGGGGGCGCTTAGCCCCCTCTCTTCGTCCCTGAGGATGATTTCATTTTTCAGGGATTAGAGAGGGTGGTCCTTGTGGTGGACTGCAGGTATGGAGAGCTGTTGTCATCGTATTAGATAGATAAGAATGAATTTATGTATTGTAGAAATGTCTCCTATCATGTTCCCTAATTTTTTATTATGTCCACATCCTGGTCCCCATCTTGGACATCATAACAAACGTGCACTTTTTTGTTTAATTTACACATTGGACCATAGGAAAAATGACACTACAGCTACAGAGGTGACCGTCTGATAGCCCAGCTCGACTATCCATCTCTACTGAAGACCCTTTCAGCTTTTTGAGAGTTGGGTGGAGGACATCATCTCTGAAAATAGGGTCCCACAGCTGCACCCCATCAGTGTGAGCAGGACTCTTAGGACTCTTAGAAGAGTCAATGCTCTGAGACCATTGGGGGCACTTAGCCCCCTCTCTTCGTCACTGAGGATGATTTCATTTTTCAGGGATTAGAGAGGGTGGTCCTTGTGGTGGACTGCAGGTATGGAGAGCTGTTATCATCGTATTAGATAGATAAGAATGATTATATGTAATGTAGAAATGTCTCCTATCATGTTCCCTAATTTTTTATTATGTCCACATCCTGGTCCCCATCTTGGACATCATAACAAACGTGCACTTTTTTGTTTAATTTACACATTGGACCATAGGAAAAATGACACTACAGCTACAGAGGTGACCGTCTGATAGCCCAGCTCGACAATCCATCTCTACTGAAGACCCTTTCAGCTTTTTGAGAGTTGGGTGGAGGACATCATCTCTGAAAATAGGGTCCCACAGCTGCACCCCATCAGTGTGAGCAGGACTCTTAGGACTCTTAGAAGAGTCAATGCTCTCAGACCATGGGGGGCGCTTAGCCCCCTCTCTTCGTCACTGAGGATGATTTCATTTTTCAGGGATTAGAGAGGGTGGTCCTTGTGGTGGACTGCAGGTATGGAGAGCTGTTGTCATCGTATTAAATAGATAAGAATGATTATATGTATTGTAGAAATGTCTCCTATCATGTTCCCTAATTTTTTATTATGTCCACATCCTGGTCCCCATCTTGGACATCATAACAAACGTGCACTTTTTTGTTTAATTTACACATTGGACCATAGGAAAAATGACACTACAGCTACAGAGGTGACCGTCTGATAGCCCAGCTCGACTATCCATCTCTACTGAAGACCCTTTCAGCTTTTTGAGAGTTGGGTGGAGAACATCATCTCTGAAAATAGGGTCCCACAGCTGCACCCCATCAGTGTGAGCAGGACTCTTAGGACTCTTAGAAGAGTCAATGTTTTGAGACCATGGGGGGCGCTTAGCCCCCTCTCTTCGTCACTGAGGATGATTTCACTTTTCAGGGAATAGAGAGGGTGGTCCTTGTGGTGGACTGCAGGTATGGAGAGCTGTTGTCATCGTATTAGATAGATAAGAATGATTATATGTATTGTAGAAATGTCTCCTATCATGTTCCCTATTTTTTTATTATGTCCACATCCTGGTCCCCATCTTGGAAATCATAACAAACGTGCACTTTTTTGTTTAATTTACACATTGGACCATAGGAAAAATGACACTACAGCTACAGAGGTGACCGTCTGGTAGCCCAGCTCGACTATCCATCTCTACTGAAGACCCTTTCAGCTTTTTGAGAGTTGGGTGGAGGACATCATCTCTGAAAATAGGGTCCCACAGCTGCACCCCATCAGTGTGAGCAGGACTCTTAGGACTCTTAGAAGAGTCAATGTTTTGAGACCATGGGGGGCGCTTAGCTCCCTCTCTTCGTCACTGAGGATGATTTCATTTTTCAGGGATTAGAGAGAGTGGTCCTTGTGGTGGACTGCAGGTATGGAGAGCTGTTGTGATCGTATTAGATAGATAAGAATGATTATATGTATTGTAGAAATGTCTCCTATCATGTTCCCTAATTTTTTATTATGTCCACATCCTGGTCCCCATCTTGGACATCATAACAAACGTGCACTTTTTTGTTTAATTTACACATTGGACCATAGGAAAAATGACACTACAGCTACAGAGGTGACCGTCTGATAGCCCAGCTCGACTATCCATCTCTACTGAAGACCCTTTCAGCTTTTTGAGAGTTGGGTGGAGGACATCATCTCTGAAAATAGGGTCCCACAGCTGCACCCCATCAGTGTGAGCAGGACTCTTAGGACTCTTAGAAGAGTTAATGCTCTGAGACCATGGGGGCGCTTAGCCCCCTCTCTTCGTCACTGAGGATGATTTCATTTTTCAGGGATTAGAGAGGGTGGTCCTTGTGGTGGACTGCAGGTATGGAGAGCTGTTGTCATCGTATTAGATAGATAAGAATGATTATATGTATTGTAGAAATGTCTCCTATCATGTTCCCTAATTTTTTATTATGTCCACATCCTGGTCCCCATCTTGGACATCATAACAAACGTGCACTTTTTTGTTTAATTTACACATTGGACCATAGGAAAAATGACACTACAGCTACAGAGGTGACCGTCTGATAGCCCAGCTCGACTATCCATCTCTACTGAAGACCCTTTCAGCTTTTTGAGAGTTGGGTGGAGGACATCATCTCTTAAAATAGGGTCCCACAGCTGCACCCCATCAGTGTAAGCAGGACTCTTAGGACTCTTAGAAGAGTCAATGCTCTAAAACCATGGGGGGCGCTTAGCCCCCTCTCTTCGTCCCTGAGGATGATTTCATTTTTCAGGGATTAGAGAGGGTGGTCCTTGTGGTGGACTGCAGGTATGGAGAGCTGTTGTCATCGTATTAGATAGATAAGAATGATTATATGTATTGTAGAAATGTCTCCTATCATGTTCCCTAATTTTTTATTATGTCCACATCCTGGTCCCCATCTTGGACATCATAACAAACGTGCACTTTTTTGTTTAATTTACACATTGGACCATAGGAAAAATGACACTACAGCTACAGAGGTGACCGTCTGATAGCCCAGCTCGACTATCCATCTCTACTGAAGACCCTTTCAGCTTTTTGAGAGTTGGGTGGAGGACATCATCTCTGAAAATAGGGTCCCACAGCTGCACCCCATCAGTGTGAGCAGGACTCTTAGGACTCTTAGAAGAGTCAATGTTTTGAGACCATGGGGGGCGCTTAGCTCCCTCTCTTCGTCACTGAGGATGATTTCATTTTTCAGGGATTAGAGAGAGTGGTCCTTGTGGTGGACTGCAGGTATGGAGAGCTGTTGTGATCGTATTAGATAGATAAGAATGATTATATGTATTGTAGAAATGTCTCCTATCATGTTCCCTAATTTTTTATTATGTCCACATCCTGGTCCCCATCTTGGACATCATAACAAACGTGCACTTTTTTGTTTAATTTACACATTGGACCATAGGAAAAATGACACTACAGCTACAGAGGTGACCGTCTGATAGCCCAGCTCGACTATCCATCTCTACTGAAGACCCTTTCAGCTTTTTGAGAGTTGGGTGGAGGACATCATCTCTGAAAATAGGGTCCCACAGCTGCACCCCATCAGTGTGAGCAGGACTCTTAGGACTCTTAGAAGAGTTAATGCTCTGAGACCATGGGGGCGCTTAGCCCCCTCTCTTCGTCACTGAGGATGATTTCATTTTTCAGGGATTAGAGAGGGTGGTCCTTGTGGTGGACTGCAGGTATGGAGAGCTGTTGTCATCGTATTAGATAGATAAGAATGATTATATGTATTGTAGAAATGTCTCCTATCATGTTCCCTAATTTTTTATTATGTCCACATCCTGGTCCCCATCTTGGACATCATAACAAACGTGCACTTTTTTGTTTAATTTACACATTGGACCATAGGAAAAATGACACTACAGCTACAGAGGTGACCGTCTGATAGCCCAGCTCGACTATCCATCTCTACTGAAGACCCTTTCAGCTTTTTGAGAGTTGGGTGGAGGACATCATCTCTTAAAATAGGGTCCCACAGCTGCACCCCATCAGTGTAAGCAGGACTCTTAGGACTCTTAGAAGAGTCAATGCTCTAAAACCATGGGGGGCGCTTAGCCCCCTCTCTTCGTCTCTGAGGATGATTTCATTTTTCAGGGATTAGAGAGGGTTGTCCTTGTGGTGGACTGCAGGTATGGAGAGCTGTTGTCATCGTATTAGATAGATAAGAATGATTATATGTATTGTAGAAATGTCTCCTATCATGTTCCCTAATTTTTTATTATGTCCACATCCTGGTCCCCATCTTGGACATCATAACAAACGTGCACTTTTTTGTTTAATTTACACATTGGACCATAGGAAAAATGACACTACAGCTACAGAGGTGACCGTCTGATAGCCCAGCTCGACTATCCATCTCTACTGAAGACCCTTTCAGCTTTTTGAGAGTTGGGTGGAGGACATCATCTCTGAAAATAGGGTCCCACAGCTGCACCCCATCAGTGTGAGCAGGACTCTTAGGACTCTTAGAAGAGTTAATGCTCTGAGACCATGGGGGCGCTTAGCCCCCTCTCTTCGTCACTGAGGATGATTTCATTTTTCAGGGATTAGAGAGGGTGGTCCTTGTGGTGGACTGCAGGTATGGAGAGCTGTTGTCATCGTATTAGATAGATAAGAATGATTATATGTATTGTAGAAATGTCTCCTATCATGTTCCCTAATTTTTTATTATGTCCACATCCTGGTCCCCATCTTGGACATCATAACAAACGTGCACTTTTTTGTTTAATTTACACATTGGACCGAAGGAAAAATGACACTACAGCTACAGAGGTGACCGTCTGATAGCCCAGCTCGACTATCCATCTCTACTGAAGACCCTTTCAGCTTTTTGAGAGTTGGGTGGAGGACATCATCTCTGAAAATAGGGTCCCACAGCTGCACCCCATCAGTGTGAGCAGGACTCTTAGGACTCTTAGAAGAGTCAATGTTTTGAGACCATGGGGGGCGCTTAGCCCCCTCTCTTCGTCACTGAGGATGATTTCACTTTTCAGGGAATAGAGAGGGTGGTCCTTGTGGTGGACTGCAGGTATGGAGAGCTGTTGTCATCGTATTAGATAGATAAGAATGATTATATGTATTGTAGAAATGTCTCCTATCATGTTCCCTAATTTTTTATTATGTCCACATCCTGGTCCCCATCTTGGACATCATAACAAACGTGCACTTTTTTGTTTAATTTACACATTGGACCATAGGAAAAATGACACTACAGCTACAGAGGTGACCGTCTGATAGCCCAGCTCGACTATCCATCTCTACTGAAGACCCTTTCAGCTTTTTGAGAGTTGGGTGGAGGACATCATCTCTTAAAATAGGGTCCCACAGCTGCACCCCATCAGTGTAAGCAGGACTCTTAGGACTCTTAGAAGAGTCAATGCTCTAAAACCATGGGGGGCGCTTAGCCCCCTCTCTTCGTCCCTGAGGATGATTTCATTTTTCAGGGATTAGAGAGGGTGGTCCTTGTGGTGGACTGCAGGTATGGAGAGCTGTTGTCATCGTATTAGATAGATAAGAATGATTATATGTATTGTAGAAATGTCTCCTATCATGTTCCCTAATTTTTTATTATGTCCACATCCTGGTCCCCATCTTGGACATCATAACAAACGTGCACTTTTTTGTTTAATTTACACATTGGACCATAGGAAAAATGACACTACAGCTACAGAGGTGACCGTCTGATAGCCCAGCTCGACTATCCATCTCTACTGAAGACCCTTTCAGCTTTTTGAGAGTTGGGTGGAGGACATCATCTCTGAAAATAGGGTCCCACAGCTGCACCCCATCAGTGTGAGCAGGACTCTTAGGACTCTTAGAAGAGTTAATGCTCTGAGACCATGGGGGCGCTTAGCCCCCTCTCTTCGTCACTGAGGATGATTTCATTTTTCAGGGATTAGAGAGGGTGGTCCTTGTGGTGGACTGCAGGTATGGAGAGCTGTTGTCATCGTATTAGATAGATAAGAATGATTATATGTATTGTAGAAATGTCTCCTATCATGTTCCCTAATTTTTTATTATGTCCACATCCTGGTCCCCATCTTGGACATCATAACAAACGTGCACTTTTTTGTTTAATTTACACATTGGACCGAAGGAAAAATGACACTACAGCTACAGAGGTGACCGTCTGATAGCCCAGCTCGACTATCCATCTCTACTGAAGACCCTTTCAGCTTTTTGAGAGTTGGGTGGAGGACATCATCTCTGAAAATAGGGTCCCACAGCTGCACCCCATCAGTGTGAGCAGGACTCTTAGGACTCTTAGAAGAGTCAATGTTTTGAGACCATGGGGGGCGCTTAGCCCCCTCTCTTCGTCACTGAGGATGATTTCACTTTTCAGGGAATAGAGAGGGTGGTCCTTGTGGTGGACTGCAGGTATGGAGAGCTGTTGTCATCGTATTAGATAGATAAGAATGATTATATGTATTGTAGAAATGTCTCCTATCATGTTCCCTATTTTTTTATTATGTCCACATCCTGGTCCCCATCTTGGAAATCATAACAAACGTGCACTTTTTTGTTTAATTTACACATTGGACCATAGGAAAAATGACACTACAGCTACAGAGGTGACCGTCTGGTAGCCCAGCTCGACTATCCATCTCTACTGAAGACCCTTTCAGCTTTTTGAGAGTTGGGTGGAGGACATCATCTCTGAAAATAGGGTCCCACAGCTGCACCCCATCAGTGTGAGCAGGACTCTTAGGACTCTTAGAAGAGTCAATGTTTTGAGACCATGGGGGGCGCTTAGCCCCCTCTCTTCGTCACTGAGGATGATTTCATTTTTCAGGGATTAGAGAGAGTGGTCCTTGTGGTGGACTGCAGGTATGGAGAGCTGTTGTGATCGTATTAGATAGATAAGAATGATTATATGTATTGTAGAAATGTCTCCTATCATGTTCCCTAATTTTTTATTATGTCCACATCCTGGTCCCCATCTTGGACATCATAACAAACGTGCACTTTTTTGTTTAATTTACACATTGGACCATAGGAAAAATGACACTACAGCTACAGAGGTGACCGTCTGATAGCCCAGCTCGACTATCCATCTCTACTGAAGACCCTTTCAGCTTTTTGAGAGTTGGGTGGAGGACATCATCTCTTAAAATAGGGTCCCACAGCTGCACCCCATCAGTGTAAGCAGGACTCTTAGGACTCTTAGAAGAGTCAATGCTCTAAAACCATGGGGGGCGCTTAGCCCCCTCTCTTCGTCCCTGAGGATGATTTCATTTTTCAGGGATTAGAGAGGGTGGTCCTTGTGGTGGACTGCAGGTATGGAGAGCTGTTGTCATCGTATTAGATAGATAAGAATGATTATATGTATTGTAGAAATGTCTCCTATCATGTTCCCTAATTTTTTATTATGTCCACATCCTGGTCCCCATCTTGGACATCATAACAAACGTGCACTTTTTTGTTTAATTTACACATTGGACCATAGGAAAAATGACACTACAGCTACAGAGGTGACCGTCTGATAGCCCAGCTCGACTATCCATCTCTACTGAAGACCCTTTCAGCTTTTTGAGAGTTGGGTGGAGGACATCATCTCTGAAAATAGGGTCCCACAGCTGCACCCCATCAGTGTGAGCAGGACTCTTAGGACTCTTAGAAGAGTTAATGCTCTGAGACCATGGGGGCGCTTAGCCCCCTCTCTTCGTCACTGAGGATGATTTCATTTTTCAGGGATTAGAGAGGGTGGTCCTTGTGGTGGACTTCAGGTATGGAGAGCTGTTGTCATCGTATTAGATAGATAAGAATGATTATATGTATTGTAGAAATGTCTCCTATCATGTTCCCTAATTTTTTATTATGTCCACATCCTGGTCCCCATCTTGGACATCATAACAAACGTGCACTTTTTTGTTTAATTTACACATTGGACCATAGGAAAAATGACACTACAGCTACAGAGGTGACCGTCTGATAGCCCAGCTCGACTATCCATCTCTACTGAAGACCCTTTCAGCTTTTTGAGAGTTGGGTGGAGGACATCATCTCTTAAAATAGGGTCCCACAGCTGCACCCCATCAGTGTAAGCAGGACTCTTAGGACTCTTAGAAGAGTCAATGCTCTAAAACCATGGGGGGCGCTTAGCCCCCTCTCTTCGTCCCTGAGGATGATTTCATTTTTCAGGGATTAGAGAGGGTGGTCCTTGTGGTGGACTGCAGGTATGGAGAGCTGTTGTCATCGTATTAGATAGATAAGAATGATTATATGTATTGTAGAAATGTCTCCTATCATGTTCCCTAATTTTTTATTATGTCCACATCCTGGTCCCCATCTTGGACATCATAACAAACGTGCACTTTTTTGTTTAATTTACACATTGGACCATAGGAAAAATGACACTACAGCTACAGAGGTGACCGTCTGATAGCCCAGCTCGACTATCCATCTCTACTGAAGACCCTTTCAGCTTTTTGAGAGTTGGGTGGAGGACATCATCTCTGAAAATAGGGTCCCACAGCTGCACCCCATCAGTGTGAGCAGGACTCTTAGGACTCTTAGAAGAGTTAATGCTCTGAGACCATGGGGGGCGCTTGGCCCCCTCTCTTCGTCACTGAGGATGATTTCATTTTTCAGGGATTAGAGAGGGTGGTCCTTGTGGTGGACTGCAGGTATGGAGAGCTGTTGTCATCGTATTAGATAGATAAGAATGATTATATGTATTGTAGAAATGTCTCCTATCATGTTCCCTAATTTTTTATTATGTCCACATCCTGGTCCCCATCTTGGACATCATAACAAACGTGCACTTTTTTGTTTAATTTACACATTGGACCATAGGAAAAATGACACTACAGCTACAGAGGTGACCGTCTGATAGCCCAGCTCGACTATCCATCGCTACTGAAGACCCTTTCAGCTTTTTGAGAGTTGGGTGGAGGACATCATCTCTTAAAATTGGGTCCCACAGCTGCACCCCATCAGTGTAAGCAGGACTCTTAGGACTCTTAGAAGAGTCAATGCTCTAAAACCATGGGGGGCGCTTAGCCCCCTCTCTTCGTCCCTGAGGATGATTTCATTTTTCAGGGATTAGAGAGGGTGGTCCTTGTGGTGGACTGCAGGTATGGAGAGCTGTTGTCATCGTATTAGATAGATAAGAATGATTATATGTATTGTAGAAATGTCTCCTATCATGTTCCCTAATTTTTTATTATGTCCACATC
This sequence comes from Anomaloglossus baeobatrachus, assembly GCF_048569485.1. Lineage (NCBI taxonomy): Eukaryota > Metazoa > Chordata > Amphibia > Anura > Aromobatidae > Anomaloglossus > Anomaloglossus baeobatrachus. Next base: position 593,183 of record NW_027443047.1, read on the forward strand.
CTGGTCCCCATCTTGGACATCATAACAAACGTGCACTTTTTTGTTTAATTTACACATTGGACCATAGGAAAAATGACACTACAGCTACAGAGGTGACCGTCTGATAGCCCAGCTCGACTATCCATCTCTACTGAAGACCCTTTCAGCTTTTTGAGAGTTGGGTGGAGGACATCATCTCTGAAAATAGGGTCCCACAGCTGCACCCCATCAGTGTGAGCAGGACTCTTAGGACTCTTAGAAGAGTTAATGCTCTGAGACCATGGGGGCGCTTAGCCCCCTCTCTTCGTCACTGAGGATGATTTCATTTTTCAGGGATTAGAGAGGGTGGTCCTTGTGGTGGACTGCAGGTATGGAGAGCTGTTGTCATTGTATTAGATAGATAAGAATGATTATATGTATTGTAGAAATGTCTCCTATCATGTTCCCTAATTTTTTATTATGTCCACATCCTGGTCCCCATCTTGGACATCATAACAAACGTGCACTTTTTTGTTTAATTTACACATTGGACCATAGGAAAAATGACACTACAGCTACAGAGGTGACCGTCTGATAGCCCAGCTCGACTATCCATCTCTACTGAAGACCCTTTCAGCTTTTTGAGAGTTGGGTGGAGGACATCATCTCTGAAAATAGGGTCCCACAGCTGCACCCCATCAGTGTGAGCAGGACTCTTAGGACTCTTAGAAGAGTCAATGCTCTGAGACCATTGGGGGCACTTAGTCCCCTCTCTTCATCACTGAGGATGATTTCATTTTTCAGGGATTAGAGAGGGTGGTCCTTGTGGTGGACTGCAGTTATCGAGAGCTGTTATCATCGTATTAGATAGATAAGAATGATTATATGTATTGTAGAAATGTCTCCTATCATGTTCCCTAATTTTTTATTATGTCCACATCCTGGTCCCCATCTTGGACATCATAACAAACGTGCACTTTTTTGTTTAATTTACACATTGGACCATAGGAAAAATGACACTACAGCTACAGAGGTGACCGTCTGATAGCCCAGCTCGACTATCCATCTCTACTGAAGACCCTTTCAGCTTTTTGAGAGTTGGGTGGAGGACATCATCTCTGAAAATAGGGTCCCACAGCTGCACCCCATCAGTGTGAGCAGGACTCTTAGGACTCTTAGAAGAGTCAATGCTCTGAGACCATGGGGGGCGCTTAGCCCCCTCTCTTCGTCACTGAGGATGATTTCATTTTTCAGGGATTAGAGAGGGTGGTCCTTGTGGTGGACTGCAGGTATGGAGAGCTGTTGTCATCGTATTAAATAGATAAGAATGATTATATGTATTGTAGAAATGTCTCCTATCATGTTCCCTAATTTTTTATTATGTCCACATCCTGGTCCCCATCTTGAGCATCATAACAAACGTGCACTTTTTTGTTTAATTTACACATTGGACCATAGGAAAAATGACACTACAGCTACAGAGGTGACCGTCTGATAGCCCAGCTCGACTATCCATCTCTACTGAAGACCCTTTCAGCTTTTTGAGAGTTGGGTGGAGAACATCATCTCTGAAAATAGGGTCCCACAGCTGCACCCCATCAGTGTGAGCAGGACTCTTAGGACTCTTAGAAGAGTCAATGCTCTGAGACCATGGGGGGCGCTTAGCCCCCTCTCTTCGTCACTGAGGATGATTTCACTTTTCAGGGAATAGAGAGGGTGGTCCTTGTGGTGGACTGCAGGTATGGAGAGCTGTTGTCATCGTATTAGATAGCTAAGAATGATTATATGTATTGTAGAAATGTCTCCTATCATGTTCCCTAATTTTTTATTATGTCCACATCCTGGTCCCCATCTTGAACATCATAACAAACGTGCACTTTTTTGTTTAATTTACACATTGGACCATAGGAAAAATGACACTACAGCTACAGAGGTGACCGTCTGATAGCCCAGCTCGACTATCCATCTCTACTGAAGACCCTTTCAGCTTTTTGAGAGTTGGGTGGAGGACATCATCTCTGAAAATAGGGTCCCACAGCTGCACCCCATCAGTGTGAGCAGGACTCTTAGGACTCTTAGAAGAGTCAATGCTCTGAGACCATTGGGGGCACTTAGCCCCCTCTCTTCATCACTGAGGATGATTTCATTTTTCAGGGATTAGAGAGGGTGGTCCTTGTGGTGGACTGCAGGTATGGAGAGCTGTTGTCATCGTATTAGATAGATAAGAATGATTATATGTATTGTAGAAATGTCTCCTATCATGTTCCCTAATTTTTTATTATGTCCACATCCTGGTCCCCATCTTGGACATCATAACAAACGTGCACTTTTTTGTTTAATTTACACATTGGACCATAGGAAAAATGACACTACAGCAACAGAGGTGAGCGTCTGATAGCCCAGCTCGACTATCCATCTCTACTGAAGACCCTTTCAGCTTTTTGAGAGTTGGGTGGAGGACATCATCTCTGAAAATAGGGTCCCACAGCTGCACCCCATCAGTGTGAGCAGGACTCTTAGGACTCTTAGAAGAGTCAATGCTCTAAAACCATTGGGGGCACTTAGCCCCCTCTCTTCATCACTGAGGATGATTTCATTTTTCAGGGATTAGAGAGGGTGGTCCTTGTGGTGGACTGCAGATATGGAGAGCTTTTATCATCGTATTAGATAGATAAGAATGATTATATGTATTGTAGAAATGTCTCCTATCATGTTCCCTAATTTTTTATTATGTCCACATCCTGGTCCCCATCTTGGACATCATAACAAACGTGCACTTTTTTGTTTAATTTACACATTGGACCATAGGAAAAATGACACTACAGCTACAGAGGTGACCGTCTGATAGCCCAGCTCGACTATCCATCTCTACTGAAGACCCTTTCAGCTTTTTGAGAGTTGGGTGGAGGACATCATCTCTGAAAATAGGGTCCCACAGCTGCACCCCATCAGTGTGAGCAGGAATCTTAGGACTCTTAGAAGAGTCAATGCTCTGAGACCATGGGGGGCGCTTAGCCCCCTCTCTTCGTCACTGAGGATGATTTCATTTTTCAGGGATTAGAGAGAGTGGTCCTTGTGGTGGACTGCAGGTATGGAAAGCTGTTGTGATCGTATTAGATAGATAAGAATGATTATATGTATTGTAGAAATGTCTCCTATCATGTTCCCTAATTTTTTATTATGTCCACATCCTGGTCCCCATCTTGAACATCATAACAAACGTGCACTTTTTTGTTTAATTTACACATTGGACCATAGGAAAAATGACACTACAGCTACAGAGGTGACCGTCTGATAGCCCAGCTCGACTATCCATCTCTACTGAAGACCCTTTCAGCTTTTTGAGAGTTGGGTGGAGGACATCATCTCTGAAAATAGGGTCCCACAGCTGCACCCCATCAGTGTGAGCAGGACTCTTAGGACTCTTAGAAGAGTCAATGCTCTGAGACCATTGGGGGCACTTAGCCCCCTCTCTTCATCACTGAGGATGATTTCATTTTTCAGGGATTAGAGAGGGTGGTCCTTGTGGTGGACTGCAGATATGGAGAGCTGTTATCATCATATTAGATAGATAAGAATGATTATATGTATTGTAGAAATGTCTCCTATCATGTTCCCTAATTTTTTATTATGTCCACATCCTGGTCCCCATCTTGGACATCATAACAAACGTGCACTTTTTTGTTTAATTTACACATTGGACCATAGGAAAAATGACACTACAGCTACAGAGGTGACCGTCTGATAGCCCAGCTCGACTATCCATCTCTACTGAAGACCCTTTCAGCTTTTTGAGAGTTGGGTGGAGGACATCATCTCTGAAAATAGGGTCCCACAGCTGCAACCCATCAGTGTAAGCAGGACTCTTAGGACTCTTAGAAGAGTTAATGCTCTGAGACCATGGGGGCGCTTAGCCCCCTCTCTTCGTCACTGAGGATGATTTCATTTTTCAGGGATTAGAGAGGGTGGTCCTTGTGGTGGACTGCAGGTATGGAGAGCTGTTGTCATCGTATTAGATAGATAAGAATGATTATATGTATTGTAGAAATGTCTCCTATCATGTTCCCTAATTTTTTATTATGTCCACATCCTGGTCCCCATCTTGGACATCATAACAAACGTGCACTTTTTTGTTTAATTTACACATTGGACCATAGGAAAAATGACACTACAGCTACAGAGGTGACCGTCTGATAGCCCAGCTCGACTATCCATCTCTACTGAAGACCCTTTCAGCTTTTTGAGAGTTGGGTGGAGGACATCATCTCTGAAAATAGGGTCCCACAGCTGCACCCCATCAGTGTGAGCAGGACTCTTAGGACTCTTAGAAGAGTCAATGCTCTGAGACCATGGGGGGCGCTTAGCCCCCACTCTTCGTCACTGAGGATGATTTCATTTTTCAGGGATTAGAGAGGGTGGTCCTTGTGGTGGACTGCAGGTATGGAGAGCTGTTGTCATCGTATTAAATAGATAAGAATGATTATATGTATTGTAGAAATGTCTCCTATCATGTTCCCTAATTTTTTATTATGTCCACATCCTGGTCCCCATCTTGGACATCATAACAAACGTGCACTTTTTTGTTTAATTTACACATTGGACCATAGGAAAAATGACACTACAGCTACAGAGGTGACCGTCTGATAGCCCAGCTCGACTATCCATCTCTACTGAAGACCCTTTCAGCTTTTTGAGAGTTGGGTAGAGAACATCATCTCTGAAAATAGGGTCCCACAGCTGCACCCTATCAGTGTGAGCAGGACTCTTAGGACTCTTAGAAGAGTCAATGCTCTGAGACCATGGGGGGCGCTTAGCCCCCTCTCTTCGTCACTGAGGATGATTTCACTTTTCAGGTAATAGAGAGGGTGGTCCTTGTGGTGGACTGCAGGTATGGAGAGCTGTTGTCATCGTATTAGATAGATAAGAATGATTATATGTATTGTAGAAATGTCTCCTATCATGTTCCCTATTTTTTTATTATGTCCACATCCTGGTCCCCATCTTGGAAATCATAACAAACGTGCACTTTTTTGTTTAATTTACACATTGGACCATAGGAAAAATGACACTACAGCTACAGAGGTGACCGTCTGATAGCCCAGCTCGACTATCCATCTCTACTGAAGACCCTTTCAGCTTTTTGAGAGTTGGGTGGAGGACATCATCTCTGAAAATAGGGTCCCACAGCTGCACCCCATCAGTGTGAGCAGGAATCTTAGGACTCTTAGAAGAGTCAATGCTCTGAGACCATGGGGGCGCTTAGCCCCCTCTCTTCGTCACTGAGGATGATTTAATTTTTCAGGGATTAGAGAGAGTGGTCCTTGTGGTGGACTGCAGGTATGGAGAGCTGTTGTGATCGTATTAGATAGATAAGAATGATTATATGTATTGTAGAAATGTCTCCTATCATGTTCCCTAATTTCTTATTATGTCCACATCCTGGTCCCCATCTTGGACATCATAACAAACGTGCACTTTTTTGTTTAATTTACACATTGGACCATAGGAAAAATGACACTACAGCTACAGAGGTGACCGTCTGATAGCCCAGCTCGACTATCCATCTCTACTGAAGACCCTTTCAGCTTTTTGAGAGTTGGGTGGAGGACATCATCTCTGAAAATAGGGTCCCACAGCTTCACCCCATCAGTGTGAGCAGGACTCTTAGGACTCTTAGAAGAGTCAATGCTCTGGTACCATGGGGGGCGCTTGGCCCCCTCTCTTCGTCACTGAGGATGATTTCATTTTTCAGGGATTAGAGAGGGTGGTCCTTGTGGTGGACTGCAGGTATGGAGAGCTGTTGTCATCGTATTAGATAGATAAGAATGATTATATGTATTGTAGAAATGTCTCCTATCATGTTCCCTAATTTTTTATTATGTCCACATCCTGGTCCCCATCTTGGACATCATAACAAACGTGCACTTTTTTGTTTAATTTACACATTGGACCATAGGAAAAATGACACTACAGCTACAGAGGTGACCGTCTGATAGCCCAGCTCGACTATCCATCTCTACTGAAGACCCTTTCAGCTTTTTGAAAGTTGGGTGGAGGACATCATCTCTGAAAATAGGGTCCCACAGCTGCACCCCATCAGTGTGAGCAGGAATCTTAGGACTCTTAGAAGAGTCAATGCTCTGAGACCATGGGGGGCGCTTAGCCCCCTCTCTTCGTCACTGAGGATGATTTCATTTTTCAGGGATTAGAGAGAGTGGTCCTTGTGGTGGACTGCAGGTATGGAGAGCTGTTGTGATCGTATTAGATAGATAAGAATGATTATATGTATTGTAGAAATGTCTCCTATCATGTTCCCTAATTTTTTATTATGTCCACATCCTGGTCCCCATCTTGAACATCATAACAAACGTGCACTTTTTTGTTTAATTTACACATTGGACCATAGGAAAAATGACACTACAGCTACAGAGGTGACCGTCTGATAGCCCAGCTCGACTATCCATCTCTACTGAAGACCCTTTCAGCTTTTTGAGAGTTGGGTGGAGGACATCATCTCTGAAAATAGGGTCCCACAGCTGCACCCCATCAGTGTGAGCAGGACTCTTAGGACTCTTAGAAGAGTCAATGCTCTGAGACCATTGGGGGCACTTAGCCCCCTCTCTTCATCACTGAGGATGATTTCATTTTTCAGGGATTAGAGAGGGTGGTCCTTGTGGTGGACTGCAGGTATGGAGAGCTGTTGTCATCGTATTAGATAGATAAGAATGATTATATGTATTGTAGAAATGTCTCCTATCATGTTCCCTAATTTTTTATTATGTCCACATCCTGGTCCCCATCTTGGACATCATAACAAACGTGCACTTTTTTGTTTAATTTACACATTGGACCATAGGAAAAATGACACTACAGCTACAGAGGTGACCGTCTGATAGCCCAGCTCGACTATACATCTCTACTGAAGACCCTTTCAGCTTTTTGAGAGTTGGGTGGAGGACATCATCTCTGAAAATAGGGTCCCACAGCTGCACCCCATCAGTGTGAGCAGGACTCTTAGGACTCTTAGAAGAGTCAATGCTCTAAAACCATTGGGGGCACTTAGCCCCCTCTCTTCATCACTGAGGATGATTTCATTTTTCAGGGATTAGAGAGGGTGGTCCTTGTGGTGGACTGCAGATATGGAGAGCTTTTATCATCGTATTAGATAGATAAGAATGATTATATGTATTGTAGAAATGTCTCCTATCATGTTCCCTAATTTTTTATTATGTCCACATCCTGGTCCCCATCTTGGACATCATAACAAACGTGCACTTTTTTGTTTAATTTACACATTGGACCATAGGAAAAATGACACTACAGCTACAGAGGTGACCGTCTGATAGCCCAGCTCGACTATCCATCTCTACTGAAGACCCTTTCAGCTTTTTAAGAGTTGGGTGGAGGACATCATCTCTGAAAATAGGGTCCCACAGCTGCACCCCATCAGTGTGAGCAGGACTCTTAGGACTCTTAGAAGAGTCAATGCTCTGAGACCATGGGGGGCGCTTAGCCCCCTCTCTTCGTCACTGAGGATGATTTCATTTTTCAGGGATTAGAGAGGGTGGTCCTTGTGGTGGACTGCAGGTATGGAGAGCTGTTGTCATCGTATTAAATAGATAAGAATGATTATATGTATTGTAGAAATGTCTCCTATCATGTTCCCTAATTTTTTATTATGTCCACATCCTGGTCCCCATCTTGGACATCATAACAAACGTGCACTTTTTTGTTTAATTTACACATTGGACCATAGGAAAAATGACACTACAGCTACAGAGGTGACCGTCTGATAGCCCAGCTCGACTATCCATCTCTACTGAAGACCCTTTCAGCTTTTTGAGAGTTGGGTGGAGAACATCATCTCTGAAAATAGGGTCCCACAGCTGCACCCCATCAGTGTGAGCAGGAATCTTAGGACTCTTAGAAGAGTCAATGCTCTGAGACCATGGGGGGCGCTTAGCCCCCTCTCTTCGTCACTGAGGATGATTTCATTTTTCAGGGATTAGAGAGAGTGGTCCTTGTGGTGGACTGCAGGTATGGAGAGCTGTTGTGATCGTATTAGATAGATAAGAATGATTATATGTATTGTAGAAATGTCTCCTATCATGTTCCCTAATTTTTTAATATGTCCACATCCTGGTCCCCATCTTGAACATCATAACAAACGTGCACTTTTTTGTTTAATTTACACATTGGACCATAGGAAAAATGACACTACAGCTACAGAGGTGACCGTCTGATAGCCCAGCTCGACTATCCATCTCTACTGAAGACCCTTTCAGCTTTTTGAGAGTTGGGTGGAGGACATCATCTCTGAAAATAGGGTCCCACAGCTGCACCCCATCAGTGTGAGCAGGACTCTTAGGACTCTTAGAAGAGTCAATGCTCTGAGACCATTGGGGGCACTTAGCCCCCTCTCTTCATCACTGAGGATGATTTCATTTTTCAGGGATTAGAGAGGGTGGTCCTTGTGGTGGACTGCAGGTATGGAGAGCTGTTGTCATCGTATTAGATAGATAAGAATGATTATATGTATTGTAGAAATGTCTCCTATCATGTTCCCTAATTTTTTATTATGTCCACATCCTGGTCCCCATCTTGGACATCATAACAAACGTGCACTTTTTTGTTTAATTTACACATTGGACCATAGGAAAAATGACACTACAGCTACAGAGGTGACCGTCTGATAGCCCAGCTCGACTATCCATCTCTACTGAAGACCCTTTCAGCTTTTTGAGAGTTGGGTGGAGGACATCATCTCTGAAAATAGGGTCCCACAGCTGCACCCCATCAGTGTGAGCAGGACTCTTAGGACTCTTAGAAGAGTCAATGCTCTAAAACCATTGGGGGCACTTAGCCCCCTCTCTTCATCACTGAGGATGATTTCATTTTTCAGGGATTAGAGAGGGTGGTCCTTGTGGTGGACTGCAGATATGGAGAGCTTTTATCATCGTATTAGATAGATAAGAATGATTATATGTATTGTAGAAATGTCTCCTATCATGTTCCCTAATTTTTTATTATGTCCACATCCTGGTCCCCATCTTGGACATCATAACAAACGTGCACTTTTTTGTTTAATTTACACATTGGACCATAGGAAAAATGACACTACAGCTACAGAGGTGACCGTCTGATAGCCCAGCTCGACTATCCATCTCTACTGAAGACCCTTTCAGCTTTTTGAGAGTTGGGTGGAGGACATCATCTCTGAAAATAGGGTCCCACAGCTGCACCCCATCAGTGTGAGCAGGACTCTTAGGACTCTTAGAAGAGTCAATGCTCTGAGACCATGGGGGGCGCTTAGCCCCCTCTCTTCGTCACTGAGGATGATTTTATTTTTCAGGGATTAGAGAGGGTGGTCCTTGTGGTGGACTGCAGGTATGGAGAGCTGTTGTCATCGTATTAAATAGATAAGAATGATTATATGTATTGTAGAAATGTCTCCTATCATGTTCCCTAATTTTTTATTATGTCCACATCCTGGTCCCCATCTTGGACATCATAACAAACGTGCACTTTTTTGTTTAATTTACACATTGGACCATAGGAAAAATGACACTACAGCTACAGAGGTGACCGTCTGATAGCCCAGCTCGACTATCCATCTCTACTGAAGACCCTTTCAGCTTTTTGAGAGTTGGGTGGAGAACATCATCTCTGAAAATAGGGTCCCACAGCTGCACCCCATCAGTGTGAGCAGGACTCTTAGGACTCTTAGAAGAGTCAATGCTCTGAGACCATGGGGGGCGCTTAGCCCCCTCTCTTCGTCACTGAGGATGATTTCACTTTTCAGGGAATAGAGAGGGTGGTCCTTGTGGTGGACTGCAGGTATGGAGAGCTGTTGTCATCGTATTAGATAGATAAGAATGATTATATGTATTGTAGAAATGTCTCCTATCATGTTCCCTATTTTTTTATTATGTCCACATCCTGGTCCCCATCTTGGAAATCATAACAAACGTGCACTTTTTTGTTTAATTTACACATTGGACCATAGGAAAAATGACACTACAGCTACAGAGGTGACCGTCTGATAGCCCAGCTCGACTATCCATCTCTACTGAAGACCCTTTCAGCTTTTTGAGAGTTGGGTGGAGGACATCATCTCTGAAAATAGGGTCCCACAGCTGCACCCCATCAGTGTGAGCAGGAATCTTAGGACTCTTAGAAGAGTCAATGCTCTGAGACCATGGGGGGCGCTTAGCCCCCTCTCTTCGTCACTGAGGATGATTTCATTTTTCAGGGATTAGAGAGAGTGGTCCTTGTGGTGGACTGCAGGTATGGAGAGCTGTTGTGATCGTATTAGATAGATAAGAATGATTATATGTATTGTAGAAATGTCTCCTATCATGTTCCCTAATTTTTTATTATGTCCACATCCTGGTCCCCATCTTGAACATCATAACAAACGTGCACTTTTTTGTTTAATTTACACATTGGACCATAGGAAAAATGACACTACAGCTACAGAGGTGACCGTCTGATAGCCCAGCTCGACTATCCATCTCTACTGAAGACCCTTTCAGCTTTTTGAGAGTTGGGTGGAGGACATCATCTCTGAAAATAGGGTCCCACAGCTGCACCCCATCAGTGTGAGCAGGACTCTTAGGACTCTTAGAAGAGTCAATGCTCTGAGACCATTGGGGGCACTTAGCCCCCTCTCTTCATCACTGAGGATGATTTCATTTTTCAGGGATTAGAGAGGGTGGTCCTTGTGGTGGACTGCAGATATGGAGAGCTGTTATCATCATATTAGATAGATAAGAATGATTATATGTATTGTAGAAATGTCTCCTATCATGTTCCCTAATTTTTTATTATGTCCACATCCTGGTCCCCATCTTGGACATCATAACAAACGTGCACTTTTTTGTTTAATTTACACATTGGACCATAGGAAAAATGACACT